>NW_018128803.1:4968-9490 GCF_001952655.1 Monopterus albus
ACTGTCGTCACTACGTGGTCAAGCTGCAATACGGATTTACACAGTGCTTCCTGATGGATTATGCAGTGGAGGAAAATTACCTCCTGCTTAGGGTTGTTTTAGCACCATATTCTGGTTATTCACCCTATAAGGAGCCATTTCTACAGCTACTACTCATACATGGTGGCGTAACATTGGCAAGCGTACTCCAAGGTAGCTTGTGCCTCTCGATGACACCTGACACTTTGTCATACAAGTCCTCTCCCCGCATTTTCCCCTTTAGGGATTCCATGGCCAAAAACTCCTCCATTATCTCAAAATTGTCATTAATCCCTCTGATAAAAATTAAAAGCTGAGCGGTGTCCTTTATGTCATTACTTTCGTCCAGTGCCAAGAAATATAATGTAAATGACTCTGCTTTTTTGTTTAGCTTGCTAGCTAAGTCTTCATCAATTAGCTCAACACGGCGAGTCACTGTCCTGCGTGATAAGCTAATTTTTTAAAATTTGTTCTTGCTCTCAGGACACAAGATACCTGCTGTCTCTACCATGCACTCTTTGGACCACAACTGTTTCTTGGCAAATAAGACATACAGCCTTTGACTGGACTTCAGTAAAAAAAAATATTTTGTTGTCCATTCCTTATTGAACACTGGGCACTCACTATCGACTTTTCTTTTCTTTGGCCCACTCATTGTTGCAGATGGGTTCAGAGCAGTAGCAGAGTAATAACTGAGAGTATCCCTGGCTCCACAAAATCAAGTCAATGTATCACCGGGCCTAATGCACCACCTGGTGGAACGCCAGGCATTACAGGACAAGGTCAAATGAATGCAGTTATATTTATGATATGATTGTATTTGGGCAATCCTGTACCAATCTTCGGCGGGCCGGATTAAAAGGACCAACAGGCCGGATGTGGCCCGCGGGCCGGGAGATATTTATCCCCCTCATAAGGCATAGATAGTTGGAAAACATAGACAGCGGTAGCTCTTTCGAGGACCTGACTTACTCACCCCTGTAAGCATTACTTACTCATTTGTTATCAACACGATTCATTCCAAATTTTAAAAGATGAAAACATTATGCTAACTTTTAACATTCTTTCAAAGGAATAACAAAAGTTGAAAAAACTTAGAAAAAATCAACTGGACTAGATTTCTAGGTCAAAGACATATCACCTCTCATCCAAGAGGCTTCTACAGTTCTGACTGACTGGTGTTGAGCCGGAGATATTTATCCCCCTCAGTGGTGTTTCAGTCCTTTGAGGGCCAACAATGTCCCCTAAGACTGAGTCGTTATAGCCCAGTATCAGTGAGAGTCGTTACCTGTCTTTGAATCCTCCCTTGTGGACCGACATCTATTGTCCTGGTGGGCATGTTTGGGCAGAGATCTCAAAACAGGATTGTAGAGATCTCTGTAGAGCCTCCCAGACTTATCTCTCCCCACACACCTCCTCTAGCTCTTCAGGAGGAACCCCAAGGCATTCCCAGGCCAGCTGGGAGACATAGTTTCCCCAGTGTGTCCTGGGTCTGCCCCGAGGCTTTCTCCCGGAGGGACATGCCCGGAATACCTCCCCAGGGAGGCGTCCAGAAAGGTTCCAGTTTGTTCACGTTAATGATGAATCTTCTTGTTTGTAGGTGCAAGATGGTGGTGCATACGCAGGCAGTGGCTCGGGGCTCTTGGCTTTTTGTTTTTTTATTCGTATCTTTGTTCATGTTTTTGTTGTCACTACAGTTTTCTGACGTCACCATCCAGTACGGAAGAGCTGACCTACTTACTCTTGGGAAACAATACGAACTTTACGCACCCACAAAGCTGGACTTTATTCCACCAGAGTTACACTGGCTCTCACCATCCTCCCTTTGTGGCCTAGGAGACGGAGGCAACACCGTAAACAAAAGCAGGGTAAGAGGAGTGGCTACATGCTAGCCCACACAGGCCGGCGCTCCCTAGTCTCTTCCTCACAAATGCCAGGTGACTAACCAACAAAATGGACGAGATTCGGCTGCAGATCATCTCACGGAGGATGGACAGCTGTGTGGTGATTATAACTGAAACCTGGTTGGATGACACCATCCCGGATGCTGCAGTGGGGCTGGAGGGACGCTCCTTGTTTTGAGCAGACCAGGGCCGCAGCAGGCGGAGGTTTGGCGTTGTACATCCACAACTTCTGGTGCACAGCTACAAGCATCGTTGGAACACACTGCACCCCCGACTTGGAATATCTGGCAGTGAAATGCAGACCTTTTAAAATGGTGAGAGAGATTTGCTGAATCCTGATTGTAGCCGTGTTGCAGTCCGGTTCTTTGTACTATGTTAACTCTGAGAGACGAGGCAGTCCAAGTAGCTTCAAAACAGTGCTGATTTATTCATTGAACACAGGTAAAAATTAACATTACATGCTCAGGTATCTTGCACCTCCAACATGCACCCAGGCAGCTGAAGGATGAAAGACCCTGAACCCAACAGGCCTAATACATTATATCACTTCGGGCTAATTCCATACTAACAGGAGACCGCGTCGCCCAGGGACAGCTTTGCAGCTGGCCAGAGCAGTGGCCAAAACATGAGGAAAAATCAATGTGTGTGTGTCTGTTGATTACGTGGTGTGTAACTAAAAAAGCATTCTAACACCACCTCTAGTAACATGTCATAACATTGAACATAAGAAAATATTATGACTATGGCTACAGTTATACACGTCATAATAATAATATTAAACATCCTGTCTGCTGACAGTCAGACCTTTCTATCTAGTTATCCTTGACCATAAGCATCCTGCAGCATTCATGAGACTGCCTAACTAGACATCCTGTCTCCACTAAACATTTGTAATACAACAAGTATCTGACCAATATCTAGCTGACTAAAAATACCTAACAATTCCCCCTTTTGACACGACCAAAATCGTGCCGACCTAAATCAATGTCCCATTTTCCCCAGATGAAACTACCTAGCATTTCAAGAGGTGAGAGGCCCCCCACCAAAGCCACTCCCTCAAGGGTAAACTACAGGGCTGAGTACTTCAAGGAAAAACTAAAAACTAAAAACACAAAAAGGGTTACAGCATGTAAGCAGGTTCTTCGTTTCAGTGACCTCTATATGTATGCCGTATGTGTAAGCTGATTCAATGCAACTAAGAGCATTTGAGCAGACATAATTGTGGAAATGCGTAAACATCGTGTAGCAAGCTTTCATTGGTTAATCATAACATTACGGGGTAACTAATAGGGGTGCAACGGTTTAAATTACTTACGGTTCGGTTCGTATCACGGTTTCGGTACGGCTCGGTATGTGTATGTTTAGGGAAAAAAATGCTACTGTCAAATTCAAAGAAAAATTATTGGGTTTATTGGGTTACAAATACTCAACTGACATTTACCATGTTTTGTGCATTATCTGTGGTGACTGGAATGGTGATGTTAGGTCTCTCCAACTTCCAGTCTGTCGGCCAAATGGCTACTTGTGTGGTTTTCAAAAAGAGGGCATGTTTGAAGGACAGAGCTTTTCATTTTCCAATCCAAAATATATTGTGCTGTCACTGTTAGGTAACTTTCAGTTGCCCTGGAGGTCTAACTATCAGTTTTCAGAGCTATGTATGGGGCATTTGCAAGTTCGTTCTCAATTCTGCTCCGTGTTTCCTCATATAGGTCAGGAATTACCTTGTTGCTGAAGTGGGTACGCGAGGGGATTTCGTAACGCGGCTCCAGCATCTTAATCAAATGCTGAAATCCCACGTCATCAACAACAGAATAGGACTGCATGTCCTTAGCGATGAAAAACCCCAGCGCTTTAGTTATTGTTTTGTGTCTGTCAGAATTAGAGCCGAGTGCCTGTTTAAACACAAAAGGCAAGGTCTGCTGTTTCGGCCTCACCTGTGCTCGAGCGCTTTCAACAGCGTGGTGATGACGGCGCAAATGACTCATCATGTTGGATGTATTGCCCTGAGCATATGGCACTTGCGCGTGGCAAATTTTACATACAGTGACTGTTTTGGCCACGTTTTTTTTTTACCATCGCTGCCGTATTTTATTGGAAACCCGAAATGTTCCCAGACAGCAGACTTAAATGAAGCGGGTGGCGGCTCTATTAGCTGCTTATCTTCTCCACTCGCCATGCTGAAGAGTAACGTTATGTATCCGCAACACACACACAAACACCAACACATGAGGAACTGTGTCGTATAGCAACAAATTTACATACTATGAGTTGATTGGACAGCAGTCTCACATGAAACGCACGTGGGGCATATTTAGAATCATACATTAGCTGAACTCTGTTTTATGTGTTGTTTTTTCACCGAACTGTATTGTAAGTGCATGGTCAGCGCAACCGCAGTCCACGTGCTTGTCGAACCGTGGGAGGAGAACGGGACGGTTTGAATCTTTACCGAGAACCGTTGCACCCCTAGTAACTAATACACAAAAAACAGCAAAGATTCTCTTACATCCTACCGTAATCATAAACACCACTCAATGATAAGAATTTAAATTACCATTACCGATTTCCATTATCATTAATACTTACCAAATTTAATTATC
>NW_018128804.1:0-396 GCF_001952655.1 Monopterus albus
GTGTTAACCATTTCATTTGTCTTAAGAAGAGTGTAGGAGTCTTGCAGCTGAAAGCAATCTACAGGAAACCACAACAGGAACCAGGGCTTAGCAACGCTCATAGTGACAGGCATAGACGGGAAGTGAGTAAAGCGGGGGGCCTTCTCTTCAGCTGTCTGAGCTTAGGGCATTCAAAAGATCAGGATGTGTTCTTAAAATTTTACAGATGGAAACCTGCCTGGTGACAAGATTATCAAATGAGGGTTCAGAACGAGGTCAACCGACCAACCAAGAAGCGAGGATGAAGGACAACCAGGCTGACGTCAGATTATTTGCATGACTCTCATCATAAATTCTCTGTGCAGAGGAAACTCGTGGTTCCGCCTTCCTGCAGCAGCTTGCACTGACTTCTCTGTG
>NW_018128804.1:1743-4661 GCF_001952655.1 Monopterus albus
AAAGTCCTCTTTTAGCCTCCTTACAGCATGTTCGTTCATCACCCTCCTATAAAAAAGATTTGTTTTTGGCCTTTCATTTCTAACATGGCAGTCATAAACCAAAAATACAGGTAAATGATCACTAATATCATTTATAAGTAATCCACTAGACATTTTGCTATCAATATCATTAGTAAATATATGATCTATTAGTGTTGCATGCTGGGTGGTTACTCTACTTGGTTTGGTAATTTTTGGGTATAAACTACATCTATATAATGTGTTAATAAACTCCTCAATTGCTGTGTGCTTGTTAGGATTTAACAAATCTATATTAAAGTCACCACATATAAATATTAATTTATGACTTATTGACGAGTAATTTTCTTCCAGCCAGTCATTAAATTTTTCTATGCTGGCTCCAGGTGCTCTATAGATACAGCTTATTACAACATTCTTCTTTTTTTTCCAAAAGCAGCTCTACAGTCACACATTCCAGTAGATTATCGACTGCCCTTGACATTTTATCCAGTCTCTTAAAACAAAAACTTTTGTCTACATACAAGGCCATACCACCTCCCATCTTTATCTCTCTGTTTATGCATACTAAGTTGATACATGATACTGTCTGACAGAAGACACACCCCAGCAATAGTGCTGCCATAAAACTGAAAAAATAGAAGACAGTCAACATGGCAGTAAGAGCAGAGACAACAGCACCACAAACAGTCTCTCTGTCTTAAAATCTAACATGAGACTGTCAGTTTTATTTCACAAGCATGCATATCCTGAAGCCAATGCACACTGAAAAGAGAGAGCGAGAGAACCCCACCTTGACACTGTCGATGTGAGGCTTGATGTAGCCAGTCTTGTCCAGATCTAGAACGTGCACAGGCCTGAGGAGCGGGCACCCTCAGGAAATGCTACAGACCGGACACGATTCAAGACCTCCTCACACGCTGCCCCCCACCTTACACGTTCAGTCTCTCAGTACCCATGAATAGCCTACATGTGGATAAGTGAACGAAGCACAAATAAAGCCAGCATCACTGTCATGACCTACCTTTGCAAGTGTAGAGTGACAGATTAACAGGCTGGCAAATATTTAGAGTGTGAATTTGTTTGACAACTTTGACTCAAAGGTTTTGTGAAATGTTCAGAAATAATTTCTCAGCCTTATATCACCTTGCCTAATTTATGATTTTATGTTGTTGATTGTAACAAATTTAATTACTGCCATTCTTGGCCTGGGCACTCTTTGATTTTTAACCACACTGTACATTAAAACTGATCTAACTCAGCACCTGCTGCTGAAGGTCGAGCCAGCGGTGGGCTCTGACTTACCATGTACCAGTCTGACACACTCTGTAAACTGTTTTTACACTTTATTAACAAAGACATGTACAACAACTTAGGCACATTCAAAGTTATACAACAAGTGCATATCCCTCCAGAAATAATTCACGTCGTCACAATAGAAAAACAAATTATCCAAATTTTCAATATCTTTTTCACAGTACAATTATTTACATCACAATTAATATTTCATTCCCAAGAATTCATTAGTTTGTATATCTCATTAAAATTTTTAAATGCACCTCTTTAACTTTGGGAGGAAGAGGAAATAAATATTGTGGTGGCAGTGCTGGCCACCGGGGTTTAATTCTGATGTGGGATATCCTGTCTGATATGCTCTGTGTTGTTCCAGCCAATGGGAGGGCTAGTGGGAGGAACCAGGGAAGTGAAGAAAAAGTGTTGTTGTTGTTGAGCGGGTGAAGCGAGAGGGAGCGTTTTGCCGAAGGAGAGAATAGAGAGAAGTGAGGAAAGAAACGAAGGGGTCCTTGTGTTTGGCTTATGTTCGTGTTATGCACGTTATACATGCTTGTCACACTGATAAAAGGTAATGCAAAAGAAAGTCTGTTGGTGTTTGTGTCTGTGATTTGGCTAGGTGCTAGCACCCCGCTAGCTAGATTAGCTGCTCAGTATAGTTGTAGGTTAGACTAGCTTCTCCCCCACCATGCGAGGCCGTTACATTTGGTGTCAGAAGTGGGATATAGTTGGTTCGGCTGAACAACACCATGGAGAGAAGCATGGCTGAGCTGGAGCGAGAGATTGAGGAGAACACACTCCAGCTAGAGCGGCTGAGGAGGAGAACGCACCGTGGGGAGGAGGCTGACCCTCGGCCTGATGGCGCCAGCGCTCCATGGCTAGCCCGACCGGTGGGGACACCCACAGCAGTGCCTAGCTTCAGGAGCGATATGCACCCCTTGCCCAGGCCAACTGTCAAACTGCCCAGGTACGGCGGACTGACTCCCTTAGAGCCCCACCTGGCGCAACTAGACCTGGCGGCTTGCCATGGAGGATAGAGCCAGGAGGAGGCGGCAGTCCGGCTGGCGCTTGCCTTAGAGAAGTGTTGTTGTTGTTGAGCGGGTGAAGCGAGAGGGAGCGTTTTGCCGAAGGAGAGAATAGAGAGAAGTGAGGAAAGAAACGAAGGGGTCCTTGTGTTTGGCTTATGTTCGTGTTATGCACGTTATACATGCTTGTCACACTGATAAAAGGTAATGCAAAAGAAAGTCTGTTGGTGTTTGTGTCTGTGATTTGGCTAGGTGCTAGCACCCCGCTAGCTAGATTAGCTGCTCAGTATAGTTGTAGGTTAGACTAGCTTCTCCCCCACCATGCGAGGCCGTTACATTTGGTGTCAGAAGTGGGATATAGTTGGTTCGGCTGAACAACACCATGGAGAGAAGCATGGCTGAGCTGGAGCGAGAGATTGAGGAGAACACACTCCAGCTAGAGCGGCTGAGGAGGAGAACGCACCGTGGGGAGGAGGCTGACCCTCGGCCTGATGGCGCCAGCGCTCCATGGCTAGCCCGACCGGTGGGGAACTACCATGCGGAGGGCCTCCTGCCACCCACCGCAGTGCCCAGCTTCAGGAGCGG
>NW_018128804.1:4952-7816 GCF_001952655.1 Monopterus albus
TATGCCAGTTTCCCAGCGACGGTGAGGAAGGAACTGAGGCTCCATGCCTTTCTGCAGGGGCTGGCTCCGGAGCACCTCCGCCAGCACATCCGGCTGTCAGTGCCTCGCGACATGAACGAGGCGCTGAAAGAAGTGGAGCGAGACGAAGAGGTACTGGGTCCACGGCCAGTGCAAGTGTTGCCCCCGCAGCCATGCATCCAGATAGCGAAGCTGGGAGGAGAGGCAGCTGGGCCGCCGAGCCCAGTTGGCAGAAGAGCGCCAGCAGAGGCCGACAACAGACCGCTGCTTCCGCTGTGGAGAACCTAGTCATCAAGCCCGTCTGCCCAGCCCCGAGCCCTAGACTGACGGGAAACAGGCAGGGAGTGAGGCACTGAGGGGGCCCTCACCCCATCCACCTACCCCCCTCCACCCTGACTGCCCAACCGTGAGCTGTTGCAGGCCCACCCAGGGACTGTACCTGAACTGTGTGGTGGGCGAACAACCCTGCCAGGCCCTGATAGATACGGGGTCTACCATCTGCCCAGTCAGAAAGGGGCTGTTGGCTGGAACAGCTGACTCCCTCCCGGAGGGGTGGACCCCCACCCGTGTTGAGTTGCTGACAGTGACAGGGGCAAGGACTGTCATGCTGGGGAAAAGGCGACTGCCAGTGGTGGTGGGGACTAGCCAAATGGTCCAGGAATTCTGGCTGGCGGATATAAAGGATGACTGCATTATTGGCCTGGACCGACTGACTTGCTGGGGGGCATCGATTGACGTGCCCGGGACTACCCTTCACCTCGCCGCCAGGGCCATGCCACTGCAGATAGGTTCGGGGTGATGCCAGAAGGCCGTGGCCACGTCCGGTGGCACCGCGCACAGGCAGGGTAGGTGGTGCAGACAGAGCTGAAGAGGGCGGGTCCGCGTCGCCAAAATGCCCTGTCAACCTGGCTTACCTGCCCCGTCACCAGAGACTGTTGCCGCTGTGGAGGAGTTGGGGTGGCGGAATGGTGAGCAGCTGACCACACAGGAGAAGGAGAGGCTGTTAAATCTGTTGGGGGAGTTTGTGGGCATTTTCGTACTGAAGGAGGAAGACTGTACCAGGACAGGCCTGGTGCAGCACCACATCAACACAGGAGATGCCACTCCCATCCGCCTGCACCCCCACAGACTTCCCCTAGCCAAACGCCAAGTTGCCGAAGGACTGATTGAAGGGATGGCAGCTAATGGTGTTATTGAGCCCTCTGACAGCCCCTGGGCCGCCCCGGTGGTTATGGTGCGGAAGAAGAGTGGGGGATGGCGCCCTTGCGTGGACTATAGGCGTCTCAACGCCGTCACCCGCAAAGACTCGTACCCGCTGCCCCGCATCGATGATGCTCTTGACTATGTGGCGGGGTCCAGTTTGTTTAGCTCATTGGACATGCGCAGTGTGCACTGGCAGGTGGAACTGGCACCAGAGGCCCGCCCCAAAACTGCATTCTCCTTCAGGCAAGGGCTGTGGCAGTTTCGGGTGATGCCCTTTGGCCTCTGCAATGCCCCGGCCACCTTCGAGAGACTGATGGAGCGGGTCCTAAAAGACACACCCCGTACCCGCTGCATGGTGTATTTAGACGACCTGCTAGTCCATGCAAAGAGCTTCACGCAGGCCCTTGACAACCTGCGCAAGGTCCTGACCACCATCCGGGGTGCTGGGCTCAGTTTAAACCCGGCAAAGTGTCACCTGCTCACTCGGCAGACACAGTTCCTGGGACACGTGGTCAGCCAGGGAGGTGTGGCCACTGACCCAGAGAAGGTGGGACTGGCCCTCACCAGGGGGTTTGCCACAGTGGTGGCCCCCCTCCACCAGTTGACGAACAAGGGTAGGAGGTTCAAGTGGGATGAGGGCTGCACCACTGCCTTCCACCAGCTCACGGCAGCGCTGGTGGAAGACCCTGTCCTGGCCTACCCCGACCCCCAGCGGCCCTTCATCGAGGACACCGATGCCAGCGGTGTTGGCATCGGGGCCATATCTCCCAGGAGGGGGAGAATGGGGAGCGGGTGGTCGCCTACTACAGCTGCAGCGTCAGCCGCTCTGAGAGGAATTACTGCATCACCAGACAGGAGCTGCTGGCTGTCATCCTGGTGGTGCGGCAGTGCGGAAGAAGAGTGGGGGATGGCGCCCTTGCGTGGACTATAGGCGTCTCAACGCCGTCACCCGCAAAGACTCGTACCCGCTGCCCCGCATCGATGATGCTCTTGACTACCTCACCTGCATGTTGAACTTTTGTCAGCCCGAGGGTCAAGTGGCATGGTGGCTGGAGGTGCTCCAGGAGTACGACTTCGAGGTCCAGGTCGGCAGGCATTCTCCTTCAGGCAAGGGCTGTGGCAGTTTCGGGTGATGCCCTTTGGCCTCTGCAATGCCCCGGCCACCTTCGAGAGACTGATGGAGCGGGTCCTAAAAGACACACCCCGTACCCGCTGCATGGTGTATTTAGACGACCTGCTAGTCCATGCAAAGAGCTTCACGCAGGCCCTTGACAACCTGCGCAAGGTCCTGACCACCATCCGGGGTGCTGGGCTCAGTTTAAACCCGGCAAAGTGTCACCTGCTCACTCGGCAGACACAGTTCCTGGGACACGTGGTCAGCCAGGGAGGTGTGGCCACTGACCCAGAGAAGGTGGTCGCAGTGAGGGACTGGCCCTCACCAAGAAACGTGGCCGAGCTGCGCAGCTTCCTGGGCCTGGCGTCCTACTACCGGCGGGTCGTCAGGGGGTTTGCCACAGTGGTGGCTCCCCTCCACCAGTTGACAAACAAGAGTAGGAGGTTCGAGTGGGACGAGGGCTGCACCACTGCCTTCCGCCAGTTCAAGGCGATGCTGGTGGAAGCCCCTGTCCTCGCCTAACCCGCCC
>NW_018128804.1:8037-9413 GCF_001952655.1 Monopterus albus
GGGGCTGAGGCTGCAACGGGAGGCTGACCCCGTGTTCCGGCGGGTCTGGGGTTAGATTGAGGCCCAGGCACGCCCAGAGTGGACAGCCATGTCCGCCAAGGGGCCTGAGGAGAAGACGTTGTATGCACATTGGGGCAGCCTGGAGCTCAATGACGGCCTCCTTTACAGACGGTGGCGGGCCCCAGGCCAAGGGGTTAAACGCCTGCAGCTGCTGGTTCCCCCCGCACTCCGATCGGAGGTCCTACGCTGGGTTCATGGGGCAGCTGGGGCGAGCCACTTGAGAAACGGGTGAGATGGCTGCGGCAGTGGTTCTATGAGGCGAGGGGGGCTCTGGAGGATGCTGAAGCCCATCAGAAGCGGGCATATGACATCCGCCCCCACGAATCCACTCTGGTGTCTGGGGACAAGGTGTGGGTTTACTGCCCCCAGAGGAAGCGGGGGCAGTCACCCAAACTGGCCCAGCACTGGCAAGGACCAGGGGAGATCCTGGACAAACTATCAGAGGTTGTTTTCCAGGTCCGGATGCCAGGGCGAGGTCGGCGGGTGGTGCTCCATAAGGACCGGTTGGCGCCATGTCACCCGTTGGCCCCCGGACTAGAGACTGTGGCAGGGCCCGGCAAACCCCCCACACCTCTTCTGCTGAGGAGAGGGACTCAGATGGACTGGGGATGGGACCTGATGGAGGGAGCAAGGACCTACGGAGGCCAGGGAACATTCGCCGGGCCCCTGGACATCTGAGTGGTCTGAGGGTTGTGGGGACACTTAACCCTCCTGGGCAGGGGTTATGTGGTGGCCGTGCTGGCCACCAGGGTTTAATTCTGATGTGGGTTGTGGGATATCCTGTCTGATATGCTCTGTGTTGTTCCAGTTGCTTATTTTTTTTGGTTTCAGCTGTTAGGGTGATTTTTATTTTTAAGTAGATATGGATAGAATTAGTTAAGGTTTTTTTATTATATAACACATAAATCTACTTTAATCTTACAGTTATGTTTATGTAGTTACATGTCACCCCATGTGTTCACTGAATCACTGGTCAATATTTATTGTGTTAGCCAACTGGAGCACTGTTTAACAAAGGGACTGGTTCACCAAAATACTGAATCTCATTAGATTTACAGCTTTGGCAAAAAGGGTCCACAGTTACTTTACCATCACCACCTGGCAGATGAGCCCAGAGGAATTAGGGTTCACTGGGACACTATGGTTAGTAAACAGAGATTAGATCTGAAGCCAGGAAGAGGAGAAAACTTCAAAGGTAGAATCATATACACACACAGGCAGAGCAGTTTAATTGGAACCGGAAAGCAATGCCTAATACGGAGCAGTTATTTAGAAACAAAGGAAGAAGCGAGTGTCTATGTAGAAATTAAGACAGT
>NW_018128805.1:0-9375 GCF_001952655.1 Monopterus albus
TATCCATAAACATCATACATATTCTTAACACCTGCTGTTCCAAATTAAATAATGGTAACAGTATTAATGACTGAAACACTACAAACTGCCTGTAAGGGAGGAGGTTTTGATAAATTTCAGATATGCCACCTTAGTGTGAGAGTTTATGCTTTGTTCCTTCGTCCAGACGTTTTTCAAATTGTGGCCTTCAAACATTAGTCACCTGTTTAATAATGTAACCATGACAACTAAAGTCCTATAACCTTAAAGAAGTACTCACTTTAACCCGCAATCACAAAATTTTTCTAAAATTAAACCAAGTTGCTTTTGTGCCTAAACCTAAACCAAACCATGATGGTTCCATAACTGTTTCAATGACAAACAAGGTCTGGTGCTAAGCCTTTGTCTGGAACACTTCTGTGGGTCATATTTGAAGGTAAAGACAAAGGACATATATATATATACACATTTAGGTTTGAGGAGTTATTGCATTTTGAGGATATTTTGTTATTGGTCACAACTTCAAGGTCTGTTTAAGGGTTAAGATTTAAGTTACAGCAACTGCTATTCTTTTCTTTTCAGCTTTGTGTCTTGACCAGTGTTTAAGCGCAGTCATGAAATGTGCACCTTAATGCACCGATCAGCATTTTATTCCTAAATTACCACATAGAGTGTTTTCCCTAAATCCAAATCAAAAACATTAATTCTATGAGACAGCTATAGTCTCTCAGATCAGTAAGAATGAGCACAGTAGGATTTTGTACAGGCTCTCAGCTGAATCCTGTCACAGTGGGGCTCGTGCACAATAATAAGTGAGATGGAAGGTCACTGAGTTTGCATACAATAAAATATATGAATCAGTAGTGTTGGTCTGTCTGGAGCCAGGTGAAGGGTCTGACCAGTGTTATCACAGAGTGTTTCTGCAGTGAAAACATGGCTGTAAAAGTTTTCTGCCTTAGATATGATCTTTTAATTTCATTAAACATTAATTTGAAAATGTACCTGTATTTACACTAATGAAACAACTGCAGGTTCTTTAAACTATAAAACAGAAATGTATTGCACTGATATTATGTTCTTGTATAACTGAAAAAATGCATCATAGTTGTTTTTTAAACATGAATATTTACATGAATCCTGGATAACGGAAAGCATATTTGTTAATATCAGCATTAGAATGACAATGAAATTATAATCATTCTCAATTAAATATATTTCAATGTCGGTATTTCAAAATAAGTTAAACCTTTATTAGACCCATGATGAGGAAATTTACACTGTGATAATAATTTTAGGATGATTATTTGTTAAATACATTTTGTTAAGGCCAAATTAGACAAAGGCTAAAAAATTGACAATTTTGTTCAGATACAGTGTGTTTGTAAAGGATTTAAATTAAACTATTATGTGTAGTTTCCTTATTTAGGTATTTATTTATATTAAGGCCTGTTAGTCTACCCAGAATGAGGAAGAGGTTTTTGTACAGCTGCTCAACCAGCTCCAGTCACTGTGCGTGTCGGGCACAATAATAAACAGCAGAATCTTCAGTCTTCAGACTGTTCATCTGCAGATACACCTGGTTTCTGCTGTTGTCTCTGGAGATAGTGAACCGGCCTTGGACTGACGGAGAGTAGTATTTGCTGGTAACATCGATAGTGGCAACCCACTCCAGTGCTTTCCCAGGAGCCTGTCTGACCCAGGCCATTTTGTAGCTGCTGAATGTGAATCCAGAGGCTGTACATGTCAATTTGTGAGATTCTCCAGGGCTTTTAACCACTGGTTCAGATTCTGTTAGAGTCTGACTATCAGCACCTATCAACCAAGAAAAAGGAAATTTGCTGTAAGTTGGCAAATTCTTGAAAACATATTCAATTGAAAATTTGTAGATGTTATTTCACCTGCCCAGCAGATAGTTAACAGCAGCAGTCCTGTCCTATAGTCCATCATGTTCAACTGTGTGTCCACTGTTCTCTGTCGTCCTCTCTGCAGTCAGATAAGTAGAGGTGGAAGACATCTGAGTTTTGCATTGACTCCTCCTTATAGGAAGGAGTGAACCAAATTGGACTTGACCATCATAATGTAGAAATTGTGTGTCCAACTTACACTATGATAAGTCAGAGTTAGAGTTGTGGTTTGAGCCAAATTATTCTGATTCATTCTATATGAATTGTCTTCAGATGTCATGCATTTATATTGTAAGTTTTATTACAGTTTTTCTCAGTCACTTTGGTACATTTCTCAGATCAGAATTGAAATTTGTAAATAAGTATGTGCATTTCTCAAAACAATTTGTACAAACAGCACAAAACTATGGATTTCCTGCAAAAGCCTGTAAGTTGCTCAAAATCTTTAGTTCATCTTTCAAAACTAAGTTTTTAATGTCAATGAACATGTCAGTGCCATCAGAATGACAAGTCCTTGTGTCATTGTGTACGGATAAGACAAATTGCTTAGTCATGTTGTCAATATAACCGTGTACTTTGGAGGGAGTTTCTGATGAAAACTAGGCTACAGTTTTGATGACAATTATTGCAAATTGTAGGTTACACCTTAGTGTATGTGGGAGTTTGATTGCAAGAGACTGGACAAGATTCACACTTTTACTGTTTGTATTGTAATTTGTTGACAGACCATGTCATACCAATATAAAAAGGAAAACACAACACTGCATAGCACAAAGAAAAAAAAACAAAAGTAAAAAATGTGAACATAGGACAATATCCTTAGGGAAAAACTGTACATGCAGTTCTGTAGGAATTACAGTGCAGTCTTCCTACACCTCCTGACGTTCCTGTCTGTTCAGGACAGATTTAGAAAAAAAAGTCTAATGGAAATGTATAGAAATATGCTTGTCATATTATGACAACTTGTTCAACCATTTTGCATTTAATGACTTACACGATGAACTAATGACTAGACGTTTTGAGGGGTAAGACTATTGCACAGTGTGCTATATAATACATGTTGATCAACATGACATAAACAACTGATAATGTAGGAAACAGCAGAGAATTGTACATAATCATTTGCATGGAGGTACCAAAGCACTTGCAACTTCTTCAGACAAATGAGAAACTGCTTTTTTGATGTGCATAAATGACACAATGATGTGAAGATTGAACAGGTAGTTTTGAAAATTTCAATTCTGATTCGAGAAATGTATCATAGTGACTGAGAAAAACTAAGTAAAATCTAGAAGTGAGGTTCAAAGTGCAAACAATTGTTATGTTCTTATTTTCCTGACATAAACTTTGACCTTTGGCCAAACAGAGTTGATGTGTTGTGCCCTATCCAAACCCCACATAAACTGACTACATAAATGACAAATACAGGTGCATCTCAATAAATTAGGATAACGGGGGAAAGTTCATTTATTTCAGTAATTCAACTCAAATAGTGAAACTTGTGTATTATATAAAATCAGTACACATAGACTATAGTTTAAGCCGTTGGGTCTTTTAATTGTGATGATTTCGTGCCACTTTTAACAAAAACCCACCAATTCACAATCTCAATAAATTAGAATACCTCATAAGACACAGTGGACCAACACCAGCAGATGACATTGCACCCCAAACTATCACAGACTCTGGAAACTTAACACTGGACTTCAAACAACTTGGGCTATGAGCTTCTCCACCCTTCCTCCAGACTCTAGGACCTTGGTTTCCAAATGAAATACAATACTTGCTCTCATCTGAAAAGAGGACTTCGGACCATTGGACAACAGTCCAGTTCTTCTTCTCCTTGTCAGCTTTGCTCGGCTACACCTGCCTTTTCTCACTTCTTCTGTTTTAGCTCACTCCACCTCACACCTGCCACCTGTTTCCTTATCACCAGCTGCATTCACTCAGTCCCCCACCTTATTTATACCCTGCTCACTTTTCACTCCCTGCCAGTTCATTCACGCTCTCAGGCCATCTCTTTGTCTCCCTTTATGATTATTATTTGTTTTGGTATTTTTGTGTGTTTCCAGTTCCTCGTTGCGTTTGCCCAGGATTACCATGAGTCTTACCTCCTCTAGCCAGTTCCTCTGTTCTGTCAGATTTTGCTACCCTTCAACACGTGCTACCCCCTAAAGTGGTTAGGGTTAGGGGGATGGATTGGGACAGGGTTAGTCAGTCCATAAATTTTGCAACAAGGTAGTATATCTCGACAAGGTAGCAAAATCTGACAGAACACCTCTTTTTCTCCCTCTTGGACTGTTTTTCCTCCGGACCTTGGCTCAACTCTACACTCCCAGACAGGTCGATGCACAGTCACCAGTTGTCTGCCAAACCAACTCTTCTCTGCTTGTGTTTCTTCCAGTAGCCATCATCACCCATCGACCAGCCCAGGAGTGACCCCGCAACGCAGCTCGGCCCACCTCATTCAACTCATCATCCCTCTAGTCCTGCTGCTGGTCGACACTTTGGTTACTCTGTTCCATAATCATCCATGTACTTGTTATCACTATACTGCACTGCATATTATTAAATCACTGCTTGCACTGAAGTTGCCTACCTGGGTCCGCCTCTCTTTTCCGCTCACTCACTTCCGTGTGCGAGCATAGCTAACACGCCTTAGCCCAGCTAAGACGCCTCTGTCATTGTCTGTGGTTCAGGAGTGGCTTGACAAGAGGAATACAATAACTGTAGCCAAATTCCTTGACATGGCGGTGTGTGGTGGCCCTTGATGCCAGCCTCAGTCCATTCCTTGTGAAGTTCACCCAAATTCTTGAATCAATTTTGCTTGACAAGCCTCTCAAGGCTGCGGTTCTCTCTGTTGGTTGTGCATCTTTTTCCTACCACTCAACTTTCTGTTAACATGCTTGGATACAGCACTCTGTGAACAGCCAGTTTCTAGATCATCAGTTTTACAAGCTGTGAAATCTGTGGAGGTCAGAGGTCATGACACCTCATGCTGTCCTACTGATTCTCACGTGGTCCTGAATGGCATGCATATGCTGAGTTACAGCACCTGAATGTAAAAGAGCTTTTTTAGTCTGTGAGAGGAGGATGAGAATCAAGAAATATCTTCTGGAAATTATGAGTTTTAAAAATCACAAGGGATAAAATGTACTATAGAACTTTGTTGACAAATTAGTGTGGGAAGGCCAGACAGTACAGAGGTACAATTACAGGTCAACGATTTTCAGTTAGCATGTACTCAAAAATAATTTGCCAGATTTATGACAAAAATGGCCATGCAACACTGGACCAGCTCTATACCCTCTTCAGGGTGGCGGAGGGTTCATGGCAATCTACCCAACCAGTCCACATGTGTTTTGTGGATCTGGAAAAGGCATTCGACCATGTCCCTCGCAGCGCCCTGGTGGGGGGTGCTCCAGGAGAACGGGGTCCAGGGCCCTTTGCTAAGGGTTGTCCGGTCCCTGAACAACCAAAGCAGGAGCTTGGTTCGCATTGCCAGCAGTAAGTCAGACTTGTTTCCAGTGCATGTTGGACTCCGGCAACCAGGACCGAAAGGGCAAGATCCCGGAAACAGGTGGCCGAAATGAGCTTCCTCCGCAGGGCGGCCAGGCGAACCCTTAGAGATAGGGTGAGGAGCTCGGTCACCCGGGAGGAGCTCAGAGTAGAACCGCTGCTCCTCCACATCGAGAGGAGCCAGCTGAGGTGGCTCAGGCATCTGTTTCGGATGCCTCCTGGGCAATCCTAGGGAGGTGTTCCGGGCATGTCCCACTGGGAGGAGGCCCCGGGGAAGACCCAGGACACGCTGGAGGGACTGTCTCTCGGCTGACCTGGGAACACCTTGGCATTCCCCCGGAAGAGCTGGAGGAAGTGTCTGGGGAGAGGGAAGTCTGGGCATCTTTGCTTAGACTGCTGCCTCCGTGACCCGGTTTTGGATAAGCGGAGGAAAATGGATGGAATGATGGATGTAATTCAACAGAGAAGTATCTCCCCCAAGACGAAGACAAACCAGACAGAAAGGAGGATCTTCACAGCAGATGGAAACTTGTGCCATGGTCTGCACTGTGTGCCCTTTGTATTTAACTAAGACCTCCAATACTTGACTGTTCATGTGAATTGTTGTCCCTTCCTGTAGCCTCTCCTTAAAGTAACTGAAAGACTTCAATAATTGTTACATGTTGCATATTAAAAACTCAATTAATTAACCCTGCCATTAAACTATGTGAATTCACAAACTAAGAAAACAAGGCCTACTTATAATGGTCATTGCAAAATGCACAAAATGTTTATTTATTTGATTTTATTAGCAAGAATAGCTTTTGTACTGCATACTGCAGAGAAACCTATGGCAGTTTTTGCATTGCGGTTTATCACTGTGTAACTGGGGGGTGGGCACGGTGGTTCACACAGTTGCAAAAACTCCTCAAGAAAGGTGAAAGGCTGTTCTGTAAACACAAGACATATTAAAACTATGGAGATAAAATACTATCAAAAATGTTAAAAATGTTACAAATGCGTGTAACGTTTTGTTTTAACAAGTGATTTGTGTGTGTGTGTGTCTTGAGGATCACAAATGCATGCTGCGCAATCACGTCAGGGGTGCTCAGCAAAAAACATAAAAACAAAAAATCAACAAAAAAACCATCAATAACAAAAATGACAAATGCTTCCACACTCTGAAAGGTGCCTCAAAATGTAACTTTAATACTTTAGAGTTCACTCAGTGAGCAGAGCGTTTTCTACTGAATCTACCTGGATAACCATTTGCTACAAGTGGAAACTTTCTGACTTGTCTCAAACTGAATTTGGGAAAATATGGACCCTTCAGCACATACACTGTCATTAACACTTATGTTTTTATAAAATCAAAAACAAACTTGGCTAATGAACAAGTTTAGATAATAAAACAAATAGTGTAACATTACATTCAACATTATTGTTTTTAGAAAAGCATGTTCATTGCAACCCTAAAACAGGAAGTAGCACACCAGACATCAGCTGTCTCTTTGTGTGTTTAGTGACTTTGCCATGCACCCCTTGTCATCTGATCTTCTAATGCCACTTGCAGATTTTACTATAAAAATGATTCTCTGGAGTTTTTGTAAAGCCTCTGTGTTTGCTTGAACCAGTGTGTGTTTGGCACAGTAATACACAGCAGAATCCTCCGGCTTCAAGTTAGTCTCAAATACACCATGCTGTTGCTATTATCTCTGGTGATTTCAATTCATCCTCGCTCGACTTGCATCTCTATAAACATATCCCAATCATTCCAGTCCTTTTCCTGCAGGTTGTCTGATACAGTTCATACCACAACAGCTAAATGTGAAGCCAGACCCCCTGCAGGAGAGACTGAGAGTCTTCCCAGGCCTTTTCACTACTGAACTGGAAGGAATGGACTCCATACTCTGACCTGTACAACCTGAGGAGATGAAAAGAGAAAGACACCACAGAAGAAAGTGAGACAGTCACCTGGGAGGTTCAATGGTATCACTGACTGATCATCAGTTGATGTTATTTGATAAAATACAGAATAGTGTGAAGCAGGAGAGTGAGTGTGTTCATCATCCTGAGGCTGGAGATGTGACGTCTGATGCTCTACACAAAGTACAAGGCCAGTCAGCAGGACAGAAGTACACTGCACACTCTGAAGATTTGCATCAGGATATCATGGAGAGAGAGTGGCCCATGTACGAGTTATCTGTTGTACATGTAATTGATATTAATTAAATACATCATTTGCCATTTGTTCATGTCTTAATTAAATGCACTTTCCTTCTATGTGATGAAACTTATCACATCCAGAAAACTTGTTTTCGTTTGTAGAGTTATGTCATTTAACTAAATAATAAAAAGACAAATGGTCTCTATGTTAAGTTGAACTGAAGGATTAATGTTCTTATGTAAAATCGACAGTAGGGCTGCGTCACATGGTTGCTGGGTATTTGTACAGGTTTGTTGGTTCAGAGCTACGTACTCAGTAATGAACAGCTGTGCAGTTTCTCATGCCACGTGCATCCTGAATGACGAGCAGGCAGAGAGGGTGACAGCAGACAAGGAGACAGAGCGGGCTGATAGAGACTTAATATACTTTTATTTATTTTTATTTAATTTAATTTAATTAATTTATTTATTGTTGATGCTCCACCAACCTGCAGATGTGCCGACAAACCCAGATTTTTTCCGGTATGACAAATGGCCACTACACTACACTAGTGTGCTTATAGTATAGATTCAACCCTGTGAATGTTACTATTTTAATATGGTAAAGTAACTTTTACAGAAAATGATTTTGGTAAAAATCTCCTTTGCCCCACTGATGCAAAACCCAGTCCATTAGTTTTCCTTCACACTGTCTGATCCAACCTGTTACAAAGCTGTTATCAGTCAAAGAATCACCAGAGACAGGTGGTGGTCAAAGACTGTCCAGGTTACATTCACTACAGTCCAGTATAATCACATACAATGTGGTAGTGGTGGATCATAAGTCATTATTTTTAATATTACATCAATATGAAGGATTGCTGTCAGGGAAATATTTTTCACCAATCATGGAAAACATATAGCAATAATGGAAACTTGGCACACATGGAAACTAAAAGACCCAGCAGGTTTATAGTGTGAACGCTTGTTTAAATGACTAAAAACCCTGTTTTGAAATTTAAATTTTTAAAAATATCAGCTTTTTTCCTTGATAGATTTTCCTTACCCTCTGTCCAAAACATTAACTTCTAACATATGAGCATATCTTATTTAAATGTGCAACATTTATTTATTTGTTTAACTTGATCACTTTCTGCATTCATTTGTTGCAAAGAGAAGTAGTGACAGCAGCCAGAATCATGTAAATTATAGGATTAGATGTTTGAAGACACAGATGTACAGAGAAACCTCTAGAGCCCGTAGAGAAACACAGATGCTCAGGAACTGAAACCTGTGACAAAATGCAAAAGGTCTCATCCAGTGTGTGGGTGTGTGTTGGGGGGGTCACTTGTGGGAACTAGATGTTGGGCCCCACAACAGGCCCATGAAATGTGTAAAGCCTGATTCATGGTTCTGTGTTAAATCTACACAGAACTTACGCCACAGGCTGTGTAAGTGGCCTTTATACTTGTACGTTGGTGTGGCTGTGTCACCCTGCAATGACACCACCAACATGCTAGCTAGTGGTAGGGTTTCTGTGTCATGGTGTTGTAGTGATGGGAATTCTTATGGTCCTAATGGTTACTTGGGATATATAGTGGTGCTTTTCTGATCACCGAGAGAACGAGGAAATGTGATTTAACTAATAACAGTTGTTGTTGTTTGGCATTATATTTTATTTTTAAATTACCTTTGCCTTTTGGTTAAGAACTTTGAGAGATGGCTTGTGTTTTATAAGGAAGAGATTCTGCTCTAAGAAATAAAAAGATGGGCTCATTATATCAGTGTTCAAACTGTTCATACTGTCTAAATAGGAACAAGCTGAAGAGTTTTAGCTGTTGCAAAACAG
>NW_018128806.1:0-1240 GCF_001952655.1 Monopterus albus
GGTAAAAGAGAAAGTGACAGCTCCACTTCAGTGTGAGGTTTCTCCTTCACTTTTCAAACACTCCTTTCTGCTATCACTGCCCCATTAATCTTATGGGTAGAGATCTGATGTTCAGATTAGGCATTTGTTTGTTTTCTACACCTGATGGCATTACATTTCAAAAGGCAAGTGATTTTGATCAATGATTGACTCACAATTTTGTGCAGTACAGCCCCTTTGCATTGCTGTATGCATATGAATGGAAATTGCAAACCTCACAACTCTCATCTGCATTACTCAATGAGGCAAAAACATATTAGTTTCACACACAAACACTGACTTCATGACACCAGAGGATTTGCATTGCACCTCCTATGTGTCTGATGGACCTGATGAACGCTATGAACAGGAATGGTTTCAACAGAAAAATCACAAATTGTTTACTACACATCTATTTTGGACCACACACAGATGTGCACTTGCAGTTTCTCTGACACACACACACACACAGTTTCAGCTGTATGACATTGACAGAGCCGTTCCACACATTTCTTTGGCCAAAGGCATTAATGATGAGTGGAGAGACACTGTTAGGGTGATTTTCATTTTTAGATAGAAAAGAGTATAATCAGGGTTTTTATTATATAGCATACATAAGTTTGTATACTTTAATCTCACAGTTGTGTTTATGTTTATGTAGTTACATATCTACATATCACCCTATGTCTTCACTGAATCACTGGTCAGTATTTATTGTGTTAGCCAACTGGAGCACTGTTTAAAATCAAGGAGAATGGTTCACTAAAACACTAAAATTTATTAGATTTGCAGCCTAGCAAAGAGGGTCCACAGTTACTTTATTACCACCACCTGGCTAATGGGCCGGGGAGCTATAGTTTAGTGGAATTTCTAGAATAGTTGGAACCGAGATTAGATCTGAGCCAGGAAGAGGAAGCAACTTTAAAGGCAGGGCAACACAGACACACACAGGCAGAGAAGCTTTATTGGAACAGGAAAGCAATGTCTAACATCTAGCAGTTGGAAACAAAGATAGAAGTTAGTGTCTATGTAGGAGTTAAGACAGGGTAGGTATTCCTCCCTTTCTAGGGCGCTGTCCACGACCATTGGAGCAGAGAGGATGATTGGAGGATGGACGGATTGAAGGACCAATCTTGGGTGAGTTAAGTTTAAACCACAACTGCTCCCCAACAGTTTGGACCAATCAGATAGTAACATCTTTTCATACATATATTGTATATCG
>NW_018128806.1:1653-5455 GCF_001952655.1 Monopterus albus
ACAAATTGTCTACTACACATCTATTTTGGACCACACACAGATGTGCACTTGCAGTTTCTCTGACACACACACACACACAGTTTCAGCTGTATGACATTGACAGAGCCGTTCCACACATTTCTTTGGCCAAGGGCATTAATGATGACTGGAGAGACATGGGTCCCTTTGTTAAAAAATGCATGCAAACAAATAATTGGCAGCCAACTCAAGATGCTTCTATTTTGTTTTCCTCTACACTGCAGTGTTTTAAAAGAAGCTTCTCTTCAGTGGTTCACTCAACAAGATCTGTTCAGCTGGTAACTGAAAACACAATGCGAGCTCAGCACTTTCTATCTGAAGCACAGGCTGCAGCCATCCCAGCCTTACAGGAAGTCCCTAAGACACTGTGGGCTACACATAAATACAATGTTGGCCTCATCAAAGACTGTGAAGAACCGGTTGTAATTACTCCAAAACCAGCGAAAACCAGAAGCCAATGATGGTATTACTCCAGTTTTTGAGTCTCTTAAAGAAGCAGGGGTATTTATACCCTGTGAAAACCCTCCTGTGCGCACTCCCTTGTTCCCTGTTAAAAAGATAAGAGACAAAGGTCAACCTACAGAATGGAGATTTGTTCAGGACTTGCAAGCAGTAAATGCTGCAATTCAAGCTCGAGCTCCCAATGTCCCCAACCCCTACACTCTCTTATCTCAAGTTCCATCTAATGCCAAATCTTTCTCTGTTGTTGATCTGTCAAATGCTTTTTTTCAGCGTTCCTGTACACCCTGACAGTCAGTTCTGGTTCGTGTTCAACTTCAACGGCAAAAGTTACTGCTTCACGCGTCCCATTCAAAGACTGTCAGAAAGCCCAATGATTTATAACAAAGCCTTAAAACGTAGCCTTGAACCTCTTGTCCTGTCAAAGGGCACAGCTCTGTTGCAGTATGTTGATGATCTGCAGCCCCAGCAAAGAGCAGTGTGAGAAAGACACCGTTTTTCTGCTGCAGCACTTGGCCAAGGAAGGGCACAAAGCTAGTCTCTCTAAACTGCAGTTTGTTCAACAGGAAGTCACATTTCTGGGTCATGTGATCACAGCAGAGGGCAAATCTCTCTCACCCAAAAGAGTTGAAGCTATTCAGCAACTTCCTAAACCTCTAACAAAAAAGTAAATGCTGTCTTTTTTAGGCATTTGCTCTTACCGCAGAAATTTCATTCCAAATTATGCTGTCTTTGAAAAACCACTCAGTGCACTGATTCATGGTAAAGGCCTTCAGTCAAATGATAAAGTGACATGGACTCCTGAAGTAGAACAGGCTTTCACTGACCTGAAGTTAGCTCTACAAACTACTCCAACTTTAGGTTTGCCTGACCCGACGAGGCCTTTCACACAGACTGTGGATGTGAAAAATGCATGTATGACATCTATTCTTTTACAGGAACATGGTGGATGTCAATGCCCTGTTGCATATTCCTCTGCTAAACTTGATCCTGTTACAGCTGGACTACCTTGCTGTCTCAGAGCAGTGGCAGAAAGCTATCATGGCTTCCAGAGACATTGTTGGTTGTTCAGACTTCACCTTACTTGTTCCTCATGCTGTCTCAATGATTTTGCTCGAACAAAAAACCTCTCATCTCTCCACAGCATGCTGGCGTCGATACAACACTGTTTTGTTAGATATGCCTAACATCAAGGTAAAAAGATGCACTGTTTTGAATCCTGCAACTCTCCTCCGCACACCTATTGATGGTGAGGGACATAACTGTGTTGCTGTTCTTCAACAGGTCTGTTCACCTCGACCTGACCTCCAGGAAACACCCCTGACCAACCCTGATCTTGTTCTGTTTGTAAAAGGCTCTGCATCCAGAGATCCAACTATGGGATTAAATTGTGTTGGTTATGCTGTGTGCTCTTCTCATGCCACTCTAACCTCTGCAGCCCTCCCCTCTCACCTCTCTGCCCAGGCAGCTGAACTGATTGCTCTTACTGAAGTGTGCAAACTGGCCGAAGGTCAGACGGTTAATATTTGTACTGATTCGAGATATTCATTTGGAGTTGTGCATGATTTTGGATCTTTATAGAAACAGTTTCTTAAATCTGATGGTAAACCCATTCTTCATCATGACAAAGTTGCAGCCTTACTCGATGCCATTTTACTGCCCAAAGCTATTGCTCAGTGTCAATGTCAAGCTCACACTAACAGCTCTGATCCTGTCTCTCAAGGTAACTCCTGAGCAGATGCAGCAGCAAAGGAGGCAGCACTCTCTCCTCCACCCACACATGCCTTGTTTGTTTGTACTCCTGTGTCTGTTCCCAGCTCTCTCCTTGCACTACAGTCTTTTGCTACTCCTCCAGAGAAGCAGCTATGGCGCTCCTGTGGAGCTGCTGTTACAGATAACACCTGCTGGGGGCCTGACGGCAAACCCTGCCTGCTAAAACACTTCTTTCATCACCACGCCAAACTCGCACATCGTCTTGATCATGTGTCGAAAGGGGGAATATTGGATGTCATAACACAGCACTGGTTCACAAAAAGGTTCTCTACCTATGCTCAAAAATATTGTCAGTTGTGTATGATTTGTGCAACTAACAATCCAGGTAAAACAACACCACTCACACAACAAGCAGCACACCCTACACACAGACCTGTTTTCAGAGGACAAGGTCCTGTGTTTGTGTGTAATCTTCATTTAGGAAGAAACACTACAGTATCTCCATAAACTCCAGTATTTAACCTGTATCTCACAGTGACTCTGACCTGTCACAAAATTAAAACGTCTGCATTTTTTTTCACATTAGCCTGTAAAACATTATACAAGATCAAAGCAGCATAAAATTACAATACTCCTGTCAAGAACTTGTCAGGTGCAGCTCAGCAGAGAAAGATGAGAAACATGAAGTCAGACAGCAGAGAACAGTGTTGGATCCTGAAGTGGACAAAATGTTACTGGAAAAACTCAGATATCTGCAAAAAGTTCACTGTTTATGCTTTTAAAAGAAAAAATCTGTTAGAATAAACTCTTTGAATCAGGGGTAAGAGCAACTAAAATCAGTTTACGTTGGTAATAAGCAGCATTTAATTCACTGTAACTGAAAGTTAATACTCTAGAGCTATATTTGTTCATATTCTCTGGGAATGTCAGGACATTTGGTTTTCAAAGATGTGAAACCTAAATGTATATCTTAAGTTTACATAAATCCAGAAGACAATATACACATATTAAATTGACATACTTAAGGGACTGGGTCTGGCTTTTGCTCCTGCTGGTTGCATGAAAACAAAGAACCTCATTCACTGATTGACTGTTCAGTTTTTGTATTTCATCACAGTTTATGGTCTAAGAATAGAAACTATTAGGGAATTAACCAAATATAACAAAAATCACACACAGTGTTTACATTTTGGTCAAAGGTTTGTGATTTCATTTTTCAAAGGAGCTTAAAAATACATGACATGACCTTTTTCTTACAGTTCAAAGTGTTTATTGTCATATGCACAGTTAGGAAACATGTTTCCCTGTACAATGAAATTCTTACTTTGCCGTCCACATGAATGCCACAAAATACAAATGAAATATAAAGTAGATAAATAAATAACACAAAATCTAAGGCACTTTAAGCAGCAAATGCAGCAATATAGTAAAAATATATAAGAATATAATAACAGGATGTACTGTATGCTGCATGGGAGCAGCATGTACAGCAGTCAACAGTCAATGTGCAATTATGCATGTGCAAACTGAGAATGTAAACAGTACAAGTTGACAGTACATGATGTATTTCCTGGTAATAAACTCCTCAGCTGTTTAGGAGTCTGATGGCAGA
>NW_018128806.1:6314-7724 GCF_001952655.1 Monopterus albus
AGACAAATCACCAGTCTGTCACATTACTGATACACAGAGACATAAACACTTACTCACATTCACTCTGCAGGCAATTTAGAGTCAACTGTGTCAGAACAGGGTCCAAAACAAACAAAAACATAGGAACAGGAAAACTGCATAATTTTGTACAAGGGAGTCATCAGAACTTAAGCTGTGGTGAAGCAGCCCTTCAGTTGAGAGTAACAATTGTGTTGTACACAAAGTTCTTCACATCTTTCCAAGATCATTGACCCAAGGCCTTCTCTGCTGTTATGCATCTCATGCAAGGCTCTTTTCCTGGAAGTCAGTGCTCTGTCATAAACTTTGCAAAAAATTGGTGTAGAGCACTTCTCTCTACCTCATTCCATGGCATTTTTGGCTTTCAGCTGAGACTCTGCTTCAGTGGAAACTTCTAGAAAAACTTCAAGACAGTCCAGTGTGTGGTTTATTACAGTCAGAGGATGTTGTTGGACTGATATCTGCAAAAAGTTCACAGTTGAATCTTTTAAAAGAAAAAATCGGCTAGAATAAACTTTCAAATCAGGACTAAGAGCAAATAAAAATCAGTTTACATTGGTAACAAGCAGCATTTACTCAATTGTAACTGAAAGTTAATACTCGAGAGCTAAATTTGTCCACACTCTTTGGGATTTGGTTATCAAATATGTGAAACTTAAATGTAAATCCTAAGTTTATATAAATCCAGAAAACAATATACACATATTAAAATGACATACTTAAGGGACTGGGTCTGGCTTTCCTCCCCTGCTGGTTGCATGAAAACAAAAAACCTCATTCACTGACTGTCTAGTTTTTGTATTTCAGATCCTCAGAAAGAAGAAAAATCAGTCGTCACAGTTTATGGTCTAAGAATAGAAACTGTTAGGGAATTAATCAAATATCAGAATTTGTTGAAGATAGAAAATAAAACAAAAATCACACACAGTGTTTACATTTTGGTCAAAGGTTTGTGATTTCATTTTTCAAAGGAGCGTAAAAACAAATGTCTCCACCAAGTTTCACTTCACATTCAGAAAAAAACACGACACCTGCTGTAACCAGTGACAGTCGGGTTCATCACTGCATAGTTCATTCATTTAATATTTTATTATTTAATTTTATTTATTTATTATTTAATTTCATAATAAATACATTTTTATGGCAAACTATCAGAAATATAACAAAGCTATATCAAAGTTATAATGAAATATGTTTCTTGAGCAAACCAAATACTGCTATATGCTGCTGTATATTTGTTTTTCCTGACAGCACAACAGACAATTAGGACGTCTTCATGTTCTGTTCTTCCTGATTCAGTGCAGGAAAATAACATAATAACAGTGATTTATAAAACTGTAATTCTGAAAAGTGAAATCATGACATGAACTTTTTCTTACAGTGACTCACTCT
>NW_018128806.1:8301-9303 GCF_001952655.1 Monopterus albus
GTCACAGTTTATGGTCTAAGAATAGAAACTGTTAGGGAATTAATCAAATATCAGAATTTGTTGAAGATAGAAAATAAAACAAAAATCACACACAGTGTTTACATTTTGGTCAAAGGTTTGTGATTTCATTTTTCAAAGGAGCGTAAAAACAAATGTCTCCACCAAGTTTCACTTCACATTTAGAAACAACACGACACCTGTTGTAACTAGTGACAGTCGGGTTCATCACTGCATAGTTCATTCATTTAATATTTTATTTATTATTTTATTTTATTTTATTTCATAATAAATGCATTTTTATGACAAACTATCAGAAATATAACTAAAAACTTTGCTATAACAAAGTTTTAACAAAGTATTATAAACTTTCTTCAGCAACCCAAATATTACTGTATGCTGCTGTATATTTGTTTTTCCTGACAGCACAACAGACCATTAGGATGTCGTCATGTTCTGTTCTTGCAGGAAAATAACAATAACACAGTGATTTATAAAACTGTAATTCTGAAAACTGAAATCATGACATGAACTTTTTCTTACAGTGACTCACTCTCTGAAGTATTTCTACACTGCGTCCTCTCAAGTCCCAAACTTCCCAGAGTTTGTGGTTGTTGGTTTGGTTGATGATGTTCAGATGGTTTACTATGACAGCAACACCAGGAAGGCAGAAGCCAAACAGGACTGGATGAAGGAAGTCACAGCAGATGATCCACAGTAGTGGGAGAGGAACACTGAGAACTTGTTGGGTCACCAGCAGGCCTTCAAAGCCAACATTGAAACTGTAAAGCAGCGCTTCAACCAAACGAGGTTTGTTTGTTTCACTTTTTACTTAGAAAATGTTTGTTTTTCATCATTGTTGAAAAGTAAAGAAACACATGTAGCGCTCACACACACACACAGACACACAGAGTGAGTTCCTCTGCCATCAATAGTGTTTTATATAGAGCGATTCATTTAATTTATTTTAAAATACTGTATTTTCACTGACGTGGAGGTTTTTCT
>NW_018128807.1:0-188 GCF_001952655.1 Monopterus albus
AGAAGTTTTTCAGTGCACTGCTTGAAGGCAGCATGCTGCTTTGGAGGCGCCTTGTCCATCTGCTTGTGATCAGACTTGATGAAGGCGACAACCTCAATGAGTTTATCATCAGCCACGATGCTTGGCGCCCACAGCGATTGCAACGCCCACCTTGGCCATTATGGCTATTATGCCCGGGAACGGCTGCA
>NW_018128807.1:280-9195 GCF_001952655.1 Monopterus albus
AGCTCACGACGGCCGAGACGGCCACGACAATTGCCACGCCCGCTGTGGCCATGATGGCCGCAAAACCCACGGCGATTGTGACGCCCACGGCAATTGTGACGCCCACCTTGGCCACAACGATTGCGACGCCCACCTTGGCCATTATGGCCGTGACGTCTGGAACGGCCAAAACGGCTGCTACGGCCATGACGATTGCGACGCCCGCTATGGCCATGATGGCCATGAAACCCTAGGCAGCCGCGACATCCACCATGGCCAAGACGACCAAGATGGTCGTGTCGCCCATGATGGCCACAATGGGGATCTCAATGGCAGCTGCATTGTTAACATTGTTCAATAAATCTCCTTTCTAAATTTGTAACTGACTCTAGTATCTTTATTTTTAATGCACGCTTACATTCAGAGTTTATATGTCTTTTCAAAATCTGCAGCGATGTCCTCGGAATTCTGCAGGTGCAGCTTGTTTGTGTCTGCTAATAATAGCAGACACAAACATTCATTCTTATTATATAATGTATATCTTGTATATTATTTCATAACACTAGCCAACAAATTTTATGAAAATTTTTGTTTCCTCTAAAATAAACTGCATTTATGCATTTAACATAATAATGTCTCCAGCAGCACAGGCCTACGCTACGATATACGATTTATGATGCGATACCCAAGCAACACAAAAGAAATCTAAAAGTGTTTTGCCTCAGATTTTCACTTGTAGTCACTGTCCGATGCCTCGCGTATCAGTGACTTGTATGCTTGCAGCAGACTTTCAACCAGTTTGACATAGTCTGGTGCCTTGTAGTTGCCCAGTTGTACTGTATATTCCAGTTGTACCTCAAGTACTGAACGTGTTTCCACAGCAGCTGCATGTTCTCATACGTTTCCTTCATATGAACGGCATATCCAACAGGTATGGAAGGGTAGATATTGCCATTGTGCAGCAAAACAGCCTTCAAACTTAATAGTGATGAGTCAATAAACAGTCGCCATTCTTTTGGGTCATGTTCACATCCGAGATCAGAAAGCAATCCATCGATGTCACTGCAAAAGGTTAGACTGTCAACCTGTCTGAAGAATTTTATGAAATCTTCATGACGGCGCCGAAAAAATGAAATTTTTGTATCTGATGACAACAGGTTCCACCCTTGCAACCTTGATCCAAGCAGTTCTGCTTGACTCTTTGATAAATTCAAATCTCTGACAAGATTGTTGAGCTCTGCCTGAAAAATTAAATGAGGATCATTGGATGTTGACGGTTCAAAATCTGGATCGTTGGAGCTGCAACAACGGTCAATCGGTTCGTCTATCTCTGTTTGCTTCTCTTTGTCCTCCAGCGTCCACGTCTCTGGCGGTTTTGGAACAGAAAGACAGTCATCGTGAGGTACTGGTCTCATTGCAGAGGCAAGGTTCGGGTACTCAATAAACGTCCTGTTCTTGGAAGAAAATCCTGAGACATTTGTCGTGCAGAAGTAACAATCAGTTACATGATCCTTCTGCTCCCTCCAAATCATTGGGACAGTACGGCATGGATGGACACTTACCCTTCAGCCAAGCACGCAGACTGGTAGCACAAGATGCACAACATATATGAGGAGCCCATAATTTGTCCTGGTCTCCAATTTTGCATCCGAAGTATAACTCATATGCCTTCTTTATGAAAGCTGTCTTACTCCATTTCTGTGCTTTCAAAGTGAACTCGCCACATATGTAACAAAACGTGTCACGGCTATTGCGACACTGGCGCAACATTTCAGAAACTATATACAATTAAATTCACAGTCTTGGAGCTCACTAGTTTTATTTTCAGTGTAATACTCACAGACACTGACTTCAGTTAGAATGACTGCTGCTGCTAGGTAGGCCTATACAGTATATAGGGTTGCGTTGCCAACACACGCATGTTGATTTTTTTGTTGCAGTATATTAGCTAAATGATTCTAGTTTCAATTGCATCGGCTTTGGCAGTAAAATATGAAAATTATGACTACTAGGCTACTGCCAGACTATATGTGAAAAGCCCAAACTGAAAAATTTGTATTTTATATCACAGAGTTAGCCGTTTCTCAAGAACCGTACGTGATGGGAAAATTTTGAAGTTATTTCTGTGATCAGCATCATAAACTCTATCTGGTAAACAAGGAATTATGAAGGAAACAAAAACCTTGTAAACCAGTGTAATCAATTAACTTGTTATGGGGGTCTGAAATGAGTTCTTGCAGGGTTGGATGTGTAGATTCCACACTCACCTTGGTGTTGGTTGGTCTTACATCATCACCACACCCACTGTCTTCTCGGGGACCATTCAATTTTTTTAAACTAGATTTTATGCTGTGAGGGACTTTCTAAGTCTAATGACATTATTTGTATATCATGCAGCCATGCAGAGATGCTTTGTCTCAGCTGTAGTGGTAAAAACAAACTGAATATAATCAGAATAGGATCAGAATATAGTTAATAGTTATTAACATAGTTGATAGGTAAATGTTAGTTAATGCACAATATGTAGTATGGTTAGAGTGAACTTTCTGCTCCTTTGTAGGGGTCTCTGCAAGAACATCGGGCGTCAAGCTTCCTGTTGTTTAGCACAATGTGCAGGGGTTTCCCAAAATAGAGAAGTGTAACCAGGGTGGGGGCCCGGTTGGACGTCAAAATCTGGACAATTGCTGGAAGTTGGGAAATGGCCATATAGTTAGCTGCAGAGCTGATCAGGGGTGTGGAGACCCGAGGGGAGACTAGACCTGCTGACTGACAGCCTGACTTTCTCTGCAGGGACTCTGTTTCTCGCCCTCTCAACCATTATCATAAAATAAATGATGATTGGCAGTGCAGCGATTCTCCCTGTGCATTGATTTTTGCCACGACACAGCCATCAGCAGTGATGCTGGTTGTCAGCTAGTTCACCCTGTCAGTACCCACACAACAAATTTAGTTTTATTACTCACATCCTTTAACACAGCAGTTGGCCTGAGTTGAAAACCAATCTTAAACAAACTGGTGTTAAAGAATTAAAGAAGGGGTGTGTTTTACATATAACTGCTGATCTGTATGATCAATAGGCTGGAACAGTTTTGTTGAAAATTATCTTTAGTTTTTTATTATTCTGTATTTACACAGTGGAGCTTCTAAACCAGCAGAAATAACTGTCACTGAAGAGTGTGAAAAATCCAGGAGTTGGTGAACACCACTGTAGCTCACATGTGTGAAACAGAAAGCTGAGAGGCTTAATGTTAATTGCACGAATTTCTCGTTTGTCGAGGTGCAGGCATCTTGCTCTGTGTTTTTGCAGAAGAGCTCTAAGTACAGCAACAAAGGAATTTCTCATCCTTGGGACTGTCACTCAGAATTTCTTGGTCGCTAAAGCCCTTGTAAGTAACTAATTTAGAAAACACTTATGATGTGATTTATCTTGTGTGACAGTAATTTTATTTGCTTTCTCCTTTTATATTTTTCAAGACTTTTTGATGATGTTTGGAGCAGAGACGGCTTTGGGGTTCATGGATAAGTGGAAACCTTTCCCAAGCTGCTGTCAGTCTCAATGACCGGGTCAAGTGTGGTGCTGGCTTTTTTGTTAGCACAGGCGCTGTTGACAACATGCCACTATTCAGCAGCACAACAATGATTCTGCACAGTGGTAAAGCTGATTTTACTCTGGCTCAGCACGAAACTTGTTTCAATGACCATTTGCTTTCCCAGAAAGTGAAGCCACCTCTCAGATGAAGACACTTCAAGTCCCTTAATGCACAAATGTTACATGGGTGTTCACAAATTTCTGTAGTGTCAGAATGTTGTAGTATTTAATTTACTGGCTTGATGAAGTCTATTCCTCTGATGCAAAGTTCTGCTTGTCCACTTGGTAAATTTGCTCTGTTGATTCGTTCTGTGTTCACTACATCTATTTCCAGTCTATCCGTCCTGGAAGAGGGATCCCTCCTCTGCTGCTCTTCCTGAGGTTTCTTCCATTTTTCCCTTTAAAGGGTTTTTTTTTTTTTTTTTTACTTTTTCCTTATCCGATGTGAGGGGCAATCCCGGCCGGCAATCGGGCGAATATTTATTTATTTATTAATTATTTGGAAATGACACTGAAAATAATTTATTTATTTATTTATTATCAGTGTCATTTCCACTTGACTGCACATTTGTCCAACTGTTGAGCTGCCTTTGTAGCTAGTTTGCTGTTAGTTCACTGTTTGTAAAGACTCTTCCATACACACACTTTTGAATAAACTGGCTGTTGTTAAATAAAGTAAGACATTTGTAGTAATCAGTGTGGTGTTTTTGTACACACCTAAATCCTTTTAATGGTATGAAATAATACCATAAAAGTTAAATGAAACAGACTTTTGAGTATTGATGATAAACACTATAAAAGTTATTTAATATAACTCTACTGACATACAGTGAGACGAGTTCATCTACCAGCAAATTCTGCTCTATAATAAAACCCCTGTTTGTCAGATGCAGCTCCACACACAAGTCTTTATGCTGTTCAGGACTCTCTCTGTTAGCCACCTTTGCAGACACAGTGCAAAGAGCCTCTTGTTGCTTTTCCCTTGAGTCCTTGTTTGCACAATGGGACTGGTCTTTCTTTGTCAGGGTACAGCTGGTTGGACCTGGCAGCTTTCTGTTCGGAGCAGCTTCTGCCTCTGCATCTGAAGTATAAGAGTCTCACACATGGCCACAGCTTCCGTCAGTACATCATTACCTCCACCACGGGGGTTGTGTTTTTGCAAGTGTCAGTTTGTTTGTTGTTTCTTGGATGCAGTGTACGGCCTGCTCATCATCCTTCAACCTGACAATCCACTGTAGAGCATTTTGGCAGAAGAGTCCATGACCAGTCGTGACACTTAGGAGCAAGAAACATCTAGGACCCCAGGCTGGTGTTAGTTCACCCCACTGAGAGGTCCCAGTCCTGCTGATCACTGCTTCATTTCTCTGCTGTCACTTCAGGCTTTATTCAGCTTTAGTCTTTGTCCAGTTACCATCTTCTTCAGTGAATGTTGTGTTGTCATGGAATTCAACTGTTTGTGCAAATTGAAGCCAGGTGTGAAACAGCAGTATTCATTCAGTTCAGCTCATGTGCCAACAAGTGCAGATTCATGTCCAGACAAACTGATATTCATCCAGTTTAACTGCCAGAGGCTGCACAACAGAGCTGTGCAGGAATGTTGTTCTCACTCCCAAGGTGTCAAACATTAATGTTTGTCAGAGGTTTCTTCTGTTAAAGGGGGTTTTTCATTCCCACTGTGCCAAGTGCTGTCCAAGGGGAATTTGCCTGGTTTTTCCTCTATAATATTAATAATAGTCAGGTCTAGACCAGAATTTGTAACATGTCCTGTTTTATATTAAAACACTAGATGTTTAAATATGTTTCACCACAGATCAGAAGCAGTGCCTCTCTCATACAGGCCACCACACAGGCCGACACTGTATCAGTCCACTGTTATAAACATAATGCTGCTTTAATTACAATAATTACTATATTTTATTGTATTTAACTATATTTACTGTATTTAATGGAGACAAAGCCCATTAGCAACCATCAAATGATGTCTGGGTGTCACAAATACAGAGCCAAACCTGCAGCTGCTCACCTACAGTGGTTCCTGTGGTCAGACTGTCATTGGAATAACTGTCATTTTTACACTGAGATCCCACACTACTGCCGCTCCAAAGAGTCGCTAATATCCCACCTTCATGCTGTTCGTACAGATCAAGCTAAAGCAAAAGAATGTCCTTTGTCCTTCAGGTGGAGGTGGACTGCTGACTCTGATCCACTGGGGCTGGCCCTCCTGTGTTGGGCCATGCACTTTTGTAGTAGCTGCTTACTTTCACCAATGTACAGGTCATTACACTCCTAACTACATTTAATTGCATACACCACATCACTCTGTTTGTGTCTGGGTGTTTTGTACTTTGGGTGGACCAGTCTCCGCCCCGGGGTGAAAAATCCTTACCCCCCCTGTTTTTCATTTTCCACTTTTGCAGGCACTGTAACTGACTAGTGGAAAAAATCAAAATGGTAAAATAAACTATTGATTTTGGGAATTAACTGTAACCACATATACTCCTATGAACATATCTGATTTAGTATACATCTAACTGGTTTTACTGTTTGTTCAGTAGATTTTGTTTTTGTGCTGGTGCCAAATTTCACAACTCTTTGTATTGCTTTTTGTATTGATCTACTGTTTCTGAGCTCTACTCGCCGGTTGAATGTGGCCCCCTTAGGTGACGTGGCACTAGATCAAATCACCCTCTCACAGATCCGATGAAGGAATCTTTTTCAAACAGACTTTCTTTTTGGTTTTTGTTTTTGTGTTTTGACCTTGAAGTAATTGTCTGATGCAGTTATGAATATCTAACATCACACAGACATTAAAGAATTTAAAACCATCTGAAGAAGAGAGAACTATTGTAGTCTGAGCTAATGAAAAATGCACTAAAAACTTATTAGATGAAAAAGCTACACAGCAAAAATAAGACAAAAATTACTGACTCTTTTTTTTTTTAGTTTTTATTGAATAAAATAGAATAGAAAACCACTATTGTCACTGCACACCAGCACCACCCTCTCAGGTGGATTCTCCATGTATCGTTGCCGTATCTCATCAGCAATTTTGTTGATTTATATGTTAATCTCATCATGTCTCCAGCGTATCTTCAATGTATATTGAGTATATCTTGAGCGTATCTTCAATGTATATTCAGTATATCTTGAACGTATTGTATCTGTGGTATTTTGTCACCATATACATGTTATATATCAGCAAGCTTGTCAATTTATATGATGATAATCTCAGTGAGGTTGCCGCCTTCGTCATGTCTGATCACAGGCAGACTGAAAAGGTGCCTCCTAAGCAACATGCTGCCTTCAAGCACTGCACTGAAAAACTTTTTAGTAAAAAAATTGCTGATCGTTTCTCCCCCAATCAGAATACATTGGGTCAAATTCCAGCAGATGTTGGCAAAAGTAAATTTGTTCTCTACAAGCAACCAAATCATCTTTAACCACAACACAGTAAATTCAAGGTTGTTGACCATTAGCTGTAGCTCAGACAGATGATTGAATCTCATGTTGAACGTCAGGTTTTGAAAAATGTTGAGGAGAGCGATGCCTTGTTGGTGGTTCATATGCTGCAGGTAAAATGAGTGAAGCAGCTTTGGAATCTGTTTTTTATTCTTGCAATGTGCTGCTCTTTGATTGGATAGGGTAGAAATGACTGCCCCACCTGCTGGTTCCTACCAACGCTGGATTGGTTCATGTGACTGCCCCAGGGTAGTCAGAGATCCCGCCACACATTGCATCAGCCACATCAGCCTGATCAATATAGAATTTTTGAGACCAATACCAAATTTAGATTTGTTTAGAGTTAAAATATTCCATACTGATGAACCAGGTGACCGTTTTCTCTTCACAATAACCTTGACATGATGAGATATGACGGACAAATTGCAGCGTGTTTTTTTATGAAGAATAACAGAGTCAAGTATCAATTTTAAACATTTATTATCACAATTGAATAGACTATCGAATAAAGCAATTTACAGAGCTCTCGGTTCTGTCTCTATCAAGTTCAACTCGTCTTCAGGACAAGGGGAACGCCTACCCTCCTGGAAATCCAATCCAATTTTGAAAGGTGAAAAAGTAGGTTGATCTGGTGCCTCTCATGTTGTCCCATTGGTCCATTGATCCATCTATCCAGGTCCTTCCTGCTCCAATGTGGGAAGACAGTTTCCTAGAGAGGGAGGAAGATCTGACACTGCCTGTGTGTGTGTATATGAAAATAGCTATTTTACCAGGCAGCTGTTTCTTCTAGGCCAAAATCTGACTATAACCTTGGTGTAAATCTTAGTATCTTATCAAACCCTAACTCCCCTGGCTTCAAAGCCCAGAGGGAATAATGAGCTCTTGTGGAGAAAAGGCAACAAATCTAATGGAAGTGTAGGATATGGTTCATGTTACCATTGCTAACTCTGAGAGACAAGGCAGTCCAAGTAACTTCAAAACAGTGCTGATTTATTCAAAGGATCACTGGTAAAATTAACATTACACGCTCAAGTATCTTGCACCTTCACACTGCACGCAGGCAGATGTAAGCTGAAAGACCCTGAGCCCACCAGGCCTATACATTATATCCCCTCGGTTGGGCTAGCCCCATACTATACAGAAACTTCAACCGGGACGTCTCTGTTACCAGCTTTGCAGCTGGCCCTAGCAGTAGTCAAAACATGAAGCAAATCAATGTGTGAATGTGTATGTCTGTTGGTTAAGTGGTGTGTAACTAAAAACATTCTCACGACCTCTAGTACATGTCGTGGCTTAAACATAAGAACATATTATGGCTAAGGCTACAGTTATACATGTCGTAATAATAATATTAAACACCCTGTCTGCTGACAGTCATCAACTCTTCTCTCTAGTATCCTTGACCAGAAGTACCCTGTAGAAACTCGTAAGCAGGCCTAAGCATTTAACAGTCTAACTAGACATCCTATCTCCACTAAACATTTCTAATACATAAAGTATCTATCCAATATCTATCTGACTAAAAATACCTAACATATGCATTTTAAGTTATTTGTAATGGGAAAAAAAGAGACAGCTATGGTGTAAATTATTGGTTGTAAACTAGAACCCTATATTTGCTTTCTTTATTTTAAATCTAAAACTCCTATGTTGAAGGAAAAAGGCAATGTGTGTCTATAAGTGATTCATGTGATCAATTGTGAATTAAACCATTGTATTTTATTAGAATTACAGTTGGTTAAAATGGCATATGTTAATATGAGAGATTACAGTAAGATGAACTTGTAGTTAACAGAGTGTTAACTATAGTTAAGCATCTTTCTATTTGAGGAGATAAATTTACTGTTGTACAACGAAACAGCAAAGATTGTTTTACATCCTACCATAA
>NW_018128808.1:0-5450 GCF_001952655.1 Monopterus albus
GTTTGTTGGTTCAATGTAATTGGATCATGTCATTAATGCCTCATGTTCAATTTTAAAACAAATTTTCATCAAGCAAACAAGGATGTGATTATATCACTTGTTTTTCACACAATTTAAACTCTGACTGAACTATTTTAAATAAAGTTGTGTCCTAAACTAAGGGTTTTACAAACAAGTAAGAAACATTCAAACATTCAAAAATAAAAGCACACAATATAATATCAAGCACTAATGGGAGACTTCCATATCAAAGTATAAATGTAAGACAACAGACTAAAAACCATCGACATGATGCCACTGGAGCCCGTTAGACACAGAAAGCCTGTCTAAAGAGATGAGTTTTTAGTTTTGACTTAAAAGACGATAGCTCAGTTATGGACCATAACTCTGGCGGTAAGGAGTTCCAGAGCCTAGGGCCATATACGGCAAACTAACGATCACCCCATTTTTTATATCTTGTCCGCGGGACAACCAAGGACACGTGCTCTGAGGAGCATAGAGGCCTAAGCGGAGTGCAAATGGACAACAGGTGAGACAGATATGGTGGAGCGAGGCCATTAATAACCTTAAATACAAATAATAGTACCTTGAAATCAACTCTGAACTGCACTGGCAACCAGTGTAGCGAGTGAAGAACAGGGGTGATGTGGGCATACTTAGGAGTATTTGACAGTAGATGGGCAGCAGCGTTTTGTACCAACTGAAGCTTCTGAAGGAGAGATTGGTTGATTCCTGTATAAAGGGCATTGCAGTAATCAAGTCGTGAAGTGATTAAAGCGTGAATGGCTTTTTCTAAATCTACATATGACAGGAAGGGCGTCATCTTGGTTAAAAGCCTCAGGTGACAGAAGCTGGTTTTGACCACAGATCTGATCTGCTTGTCAAATCTGAGGCTACTGTCAAATAATACTCCTAGGTTCTTCACAGTATCAGTAAATAATGGGGCCGAGGCACCTAAATTGGGTACAACAGTGGAGGAGTCAGGACTAAAAACAATGTATTCAGTCTTACTTTCATTTAAGTGGAGGAAATTCTGATAGCCAATGTTTAATATCACGAAGGCAGTTATGCAATGGGATGAGGGCATTTGAATCACTTTTGGATCAACGGCAAGTAAATCTGAACATCGTCCGCATAAAAATGAAAGTGAACATTGTGATGCAAAATGATTGAGCCTAGTGGAGACATATATAAAGAGAAGAGTAATGGGGCCAGAATCGAGGCTTGAGGGATGCCGGAAGAAAGCGGGGCTTTGGTGGAGGAATAGTTGTCAATAACGACAGAGAAGGTCCTATTTGTCAGGAAAGAAGTAAACCAATTTAGGGCCGTGCCTCTCAGGCGAACATTATGTTCCCGGTGGGAGAGAAGAACTGCATGATCAATGGTATCAATCGCTGCCGATAGATCAAGGAGAACTAAAATAATGGGGCGCTTGGCATCGCGGGCCAGTGCAATATCATTATGGACCTTCAGTAATGCAGATTCAGTGCTGTGACGAGGCCTAAAACCTGACTGAAATTTTTCAACAACATCCAGGCATTCCAAATGAGACTGTAGCTGTGAAAAAACAATTTTTTCCAAAATCTTGGATAAAAATTGCAGAAGAGAAATTGGGCGGAAATTGGACAGAAGAATGGGGTCAAGATTAGGCTTCTTAAGGAGAGGTCTCACTGTGCATGCTTAAGGGCGGAGGGGGCACTGCCCAACCTGAGGCAGCTGTTAACAAATGTGACCAAAGGGGGTTCAACAATGTCAATTACCTCCTTAACTATCCTGGCAGGGACAAGATCCAGAGGGCAGTGGGTAGATTTTAACTGTTGCACACATTCTTTAAGTTGCGGCAAATAAATCGGAGTAAAAGTTTCCAAGGTAAACTGGACAGGAGGGACAGTTGGTACAATAGGAGTAGTCTTAGGAATACTCTGTCTAATGGCCCAAACTTTATCAACAAAGTAACTTTGGAACTCATTACAGATCTGAACCGACCCCTCGTTAGACAGGATAGCAGTAGGATCAATAACGGATTTTATGGTATAAAAAAAAACTCTAGGATGATCAACATTCTTCAAGATAATGTTAGATAGGTATTGGGTTTTAGCATCTTTTACAGATTTCTGATAGATATCCAAACTGTCCCTTAAAATGCCCAGGGAGACATGCAGGCTATCCTTCTTCCATCTACGCTCAGCCTGCCTGCAGCATCTCCGCAATGCCGGGTGGTGCCATTTAACCATGGGGCAGGAGTGATTCTAGCCATCTTCTTCCTGAAGGGTGTGATGGAATCCATAATCTGGGTGCATGTAGAGTCAAATGAGGAGAGAAATACATCAGGGCACGTAGGAGGCTTCAGAGCTTCTGAAGAATAAAAGTCAGAGACTACAAAGGCAGCAGCAAAATCAGAGGCCGTTGAGGGGGTGAAAATCCTGTGACGCTGACATAGGGCCGTAAGTCTAGGTGCACTTAACGGGACCAGGACCTCGAAATGGACGAAGAAGTGATTGGAAATAGCCATATTTGCTACATCCCCAATGCACACAGACAATCCTCGTGAGATGACGAGGTCAAGTGTGCCCCCACGTTGATGAGTGGGGCAAACTACTGATTGGGAGAGATCAAAAGAGTCCAATAGGGAATTGAAATCATTCGCTAGCTGGTCAGAGGTACAGTTAACGTGGATGTTAAAATCGCCACAGATCAGAAAACTGTCAAACTGTGGGATAAGCTTCGCCAAGAGTTCCCCAAATTCGTTGACAAAATCTTTATGTTTCCTACGCACCCTGCAGTGGTAAATGCTCTGCAGAGAGGGTAGTGGAGTCCTGGTAATCTTCTCCACAGTCTTTACCACTCTCTGCAGGCACTTGCAGTCCATAGCAGTTGTGCTGTCAAACCAGACAGTGATGCAGCTGGTCAAGATGCTCTTAATGATGCAGCTGTAGAAGTTGCAAAGGATCCTAGGCAGCATGCCAAACCTCTTCAGCCTCCTCAGGAAGTACAGCCGCCGTTGGGCCTTCTTGACCAGCTGTGTGGTCTTAAGTGTCCAAGTGAGGTCCTCACTGATGTGGACGCCCAGGTATTTGAAGCTGCTCACCCTCTCCACTTCGAGCCCAACGGATGAACAGTGGCCGATGAGATCTCCTCTCCTTCCTCAAGTCCACTATCATCTCCTTCAACTTGTCCGTGTTGAGGCTGAGATTATTGTCCTTGCACCATGGCAGGCATACCAATAAGACAAACATCTCACTATATATTTAGGCACACGGGCATCACACAATTTCTGAAATAACTTCCTATGATTCACCCGATCAAAGGCCTTAGAGGCATGTAATAAACACATAAAAACAGTGGAATTCTTACTTTTATATTTACTAACTAGTTCTTTTAGTGCAAATATACACATCAGTGCCATGATTGAATTTAAACCCAAATTGGTTCTCAGTGGAGCCAATAAGATTGCAAAACCTACTCAAAAGAATTGCCTCAGTAACTTTAGAAAGTGTATTAGCAAGTGCAATAGGTCTGTAATTATCAGAGCTGCCCACCTTTCCTGCTTTATCCTTCACCACAGGAAGGATAAAAGCACTGTCATCAAAGAGTCAGGCAAAAACCCATGCATAACACAAGACGTAAAACATATAGCTAAAAGAGGAGCCAACCTCAAACTAGCATACTTAAGATGTTCTACAGAAATACGATCCAGCCCAGTAGACTTATTTGCGGACAAATTATTTATCGCTCGAGAAACTTCACAGGTTTTAACAGTTTCAATAAAATCAACCCTGCTTACAGGGAAGACTTCACTGGAAACACAGTTAAATAAATCACAATAATGGTGCTGCCAAAGCTCAACTATCTTATCTGGGCCAGAAATTCCATCAGTAGTATAGGATAAGGAGAGTCTACTGTTATTAATATGTTTAACGTCTTTGGAAAACGACCTCATATCATTGCTTAATAGTTTCTTCGCCATAGAATCAGACCTCAATTTTTGTTCATTTTTCATAATAAAACGTATAGCATATTGGTATTTTGCACTTATACGCTTTTTATGCTCAAATATTGGCCCATATCTGGGTTTACCCACAAGAGCCCAGGCTGTCATTGTATCACGGGCTCTAGCCTTAAATTCAGCCACATAAGTGTTCCAACCAGGTCTAATATTACGCTTCTCTCTACTTTTATAATAAGGCATACTAGCTTCAATCAGCACCCGGATAATATTGGAATACAAAGAAGAGATATCTGCCTTGTAACTAGCATCAGTACAATTAAAGTCTTTACACATAACTGCCTCTCTGGTTAGAGTAATATCACATAACAGCCTGCCAGTGTGAGAACAGTAGCAGGCAAGATTCTCAGAAGAGAGAGTGGACCAGTCCAGACAATCATGATTTTGGTAGGTCTGGACTAAAGTAGGTATAGAGTCAAATCTAATAGTCAGCTTTATAGGAATATGGTCAACAATAGACATATTATATAAAATGTCTATATCAACCACAGCAGCATGTGCATCAGCTGTAGACATACAGTGGTCCAGCTATGATGCAGAGTGCCAGGCTTCACTTATACTGTATATGTATAGCTCTGACTAGGCAAGAGCTCTCTATTAGACAAAGTCAGATTATTATCAACACAAAAATGCACCATATGCTTCGCAAAGACAGAGCTATTATCAGTGATATTTGCATTCATGTCACCCACAATGTATATACTTGTAGACTCATCACTCTGAATAAAGGAACCAATAAGAGCCAGCTTATTCAAATACTCCTCTTCATTTTGGCTGCATTCGTAAGGGGCATACACATTTAAGATCACAAATTCTTTGTTGGCTAGAGTCAGGCGTAATGCAATACACCAATCCACATCTAGCCTGACTACACTAATCATTGAGTCCAACCTCTTAGCCCACAAGATAGCCACACCTCTAGGGATTCTTCATCGCTTGATACTGAGCACAAAGTCAGTAGTTGACTCACCAGCGCCAAGGAATCTATCATCAATGGAGTCCACTTAGGTCCTGCTTAGCAAGGAAAATCTCTTGCAGACACAAAATGTCACATTGTTCCAGCAACTCATCAACAACAGTGCAGCGAGCTTTATCCTCCACGCTCTGACTTAAGCGCAGGCCACGACAGTTGTATGAAATTACTTTAAGATCCATAAATAGTTATTGCCCTGTGCTTGCGTCAACGCCAAGAGAGAGCTTTGCTTGAGTAGAGGGAGCAGCAGAATAAAAGTAAGTCACAAACTGTCTCTAAATGGAAGGGAAATACATTATGGTTACACTGTAAAACATAATTTAGCTGAGGATTGATGAGCATGGAAGCAGCAAGTTCTGTGTAAATGCCTTATTTGTTTCTTCAGCCAATGCTCAGCCCTTCTGTCCTGGACCATCTCATCAACAATGACCGGAAGTTGCCTCCAGAGTACAACCTCCCTCACACATATGT
>NW_018128808.1:5674-9166 GCF_001952655.1 Monopterus albus
TGATAACTTGGAAGTCCCCTCCTCCTGCAGGAATGTTGAGCATTTCATCTTGTATATTGAGGATGCCTGTCTTCTGCTTTTTCATAAGCTCAGCAATGTTACTCTTTGGTTTTGTATCTAAGTGAGTTTTGACCGTAACAAATGCAGGCAATGCCAGACCTGTTGAAAATGACTGGCTATGTGTCTGTTTTACATGTGCTGACTGATGAGCAGTGTGCTGTTACCTGTTCAGGATACCCACATGAACAAGAGATTATAAAAACTCTGGCCTCAGGGTAATGACTCTTTTCTTGTTGACACTAATTTAAGTTAAAGCTCACAACATATTATTCAAATGTAAATTTTTATTAACTCAACAGTCACAACTAAAAATCAAGACTCTGTAGTTGAAACAAATGTTTGCCTTCACAGCTGTGTGCCATAATGCACCGTGTGTATCTGTGAGGCCTAACAAATGAATTGAATGCATTTCATTCATTATAAAACATCTACAAAGCTGAGTTTGGCAAATATTTAAAATCCTGAACTGTATACATTAATACAGAAAGGAAGATGTCAGAGAGTTCAGGAAGTTCACAACAAGGTAGTCAAAGGCACTCTTCTTCACAGAGGACCAAAAATAAGCTAATGAAAAAGGGGCAAAGTCATTCTTCTAAAAAACTGTAAAAAATCTTTTATTCCAATGATTTTCTCATAATGAGGATTAAAAACTATACACATTCATTTACAGAAAAGGACTAAAGTAAATATCATCATTCAGTTCTGGATAAGATGTGGCCTGTAACTGATGTATATAGAAAATTTCTCTGAAGCAACAACTTCAAATGTTCACACCCTGAATGTTCTTATTTATAGTTTCTAGACCTTCAACCTCAATGGTCAGGATTATCATTATGTGCATCTTTAAAATGTCTAGCCATAGGAGAATCTAGGTTCCTAATTGCATTTTTATCTTCAGAAACTCTATCTTTAAGTCGTCTTGTAGTGCGGCCTCTATTGAAGCAAGATATGTGACAAATGTAATTTTACAGTGAATGAAGGATTTTATGTGATATATCTTATGGGTCCTAAAATCACAAAATTGTTGGCGTTCTTTTATATTAGCACTGTGATTGCAGAAATCACAATTAAAAGTACACTTCAAAGACAGAGAAAGCCAAGTACTATTATTACTGGCCGAAAGATGACTATGTATTAGCCGATCTCCCAGCGTGGGAGCTCTTCTAAAACTGATCTTGGGACGACCTGGAAAAACTTTCCTTCGGGTGGGATCACTTCTAATTAAGTTCCGATTGGAATTTATTATTCTTTTTATAGAACAGGCTAAAAATCTATATCAAGTGACAAAATATACTTGCTGACTGTCTGAGTATTTTCTACCTTTCTTTTCTCTTAAGGAGTGTAGATCTGGAAAAGGACTGTGCTTGTTTATGAGCATCCTGAATGACTTTAATTTGATAGCCTCTCTGTACAAAACAATCTGTCATTACTGAGGCCTGCTTTTCAGACTCCTGATTTGTATCACAAATATGGCACAGACATTGAAACTGTCCAAAGGAAATATTGTTTTTGAGTCACTCAGGATGAAAGCTGTCGTTTTCCTATACACTGTAATGTGGAGACAACCATAATCTTCCTCGGAAATAACAGGATCTAAGAAATTAATATTATTCCTAGAATATTCAATACTTCAGTATTTTTATTCATAGTGAGCAGAAAATTATAAAAGAGTGTATACGTTAATGTCTATTACCAGTAGCTGTCCTCACTGCTTCTGTCAACATATTGCTATGCTTCTTTGTTTGTTACAGTGGAATAGCATGAAACCAATGGTTAGATTCTCCTACTGTACATGTGTGTGTGTGTCCGTCCTCCTATGATGATACAAAAACAGTGTAATAGGCCGCTCATTCATTTGAATGGTGTTTGAACTTTTTTAAACCTTTATTTAACTGACAAAAGTGTGTGTGTTTCTGACATCAAATTCCGTTTATATTTACAAAATGCAGCTAAGTTTCAGTGAAAACACTGAAAACCTTTTCTTTGTACTTTTGTCAGTTAAATAAAGGTTTGAGTGAAATAACAATCACAGATTTCAGTTGTTATTGTATTTTGAAAAACGTCCCACCTATTCTGGAAATGGAGTTTGTACATCAAAGATATTTTTTTTCTGAACTCAGCCTAACCACAGAAGTTACATCCTGTCAACACATGCACCACAAGCTTCCTGCAGTTGGGCTCAAACCATAGTCTTTAGGAGCAAACTGTTTCAGTCAGTTGCTCACAGTAAAGCTTTTCTTTTTGCGTAGTGATAAAATGAACAAATAAATAAATGACCACAAAGAAAGAAATGAATTATTTGGTCATAATTAAGAAATTAACAAAGGCAATAATAATGTATGATTAGTAATGAATAAATAATGAGAGAACACAGTACTCCTGTAAGAGAGGTTAAATGAGGAATTAATAAAAACAAGCAGCACACCCACTACTAAAATGCAAAGATAATCATGGTACTACTAAATGTCAAAATCATGGTAAATGTTAATGCAAAGAATAAAATATAAAACACACCATGTTTTTGAACAACAATGATCAGCACAGGTGTCCAGTTTTCACCTTACACTGCATCTGGTCATATTTATGATGTGTTCAATACAGGATAATAGATACACCCTGAGAGCAGTGTGCATGAGGTTATGGGATAAGTAAAATAAAGGTCAGGGCATTTCACTCTTAACACAATCTGCCAAATGTAAGACATGATTAGTAACGCCATAATAAAAGCATAATCAGACCTTAATAAAAACAGCAGCACTCCTTTTTTGTACCCTCACTTTATTGATCAAAGGAATTTGCATAATGCAGGGAGTGAGGGTCTGGAAGTTCACATTTTGGCTTTTTTGCCATCCTTAACAACATACATTAATATGTTGCTCCAATGATTATTGTCCTATGTGCAATGTAAAACCGGTCACTGAATGAGAAAACACTGGTTCTGAATGTTGGTGTTTCTGATTTCCACCACTCATTCACAGATATGGTGACATCAGATGACTCAGCTCTGATTATCATTCTTACACACCTGCAGTATGTTGTAAAAGTAAAGTAGTAGTTCAAATGGTCGAGATCTTGATTTAACCCTTCAACTAATAAAGGAACAGTGACTGTGCTAGTTCAGATTGGATGCCCTGTAGTGATTCAGTTTTCCACATCGTTATAGAAAGTAGTATGACACAGGCTACGTTTTTCCAAGTACTGTAAACAACATGACCCCATTATTGCAGCTCCCTGTGCTGTTTTAAAGGGGTGGTTTTTGGTATGAGTTTTTGCAAACTGAAAGAGATCCATATGGGGCGTCAAATTTAAAAATAGCACTTACACTATTTTTGTCACATTTAGCTGAATGTGACAAGTTTTCTCACATTTAGCTAAATGTGACAAAGTCTAAATATGTTAAATGTGAATGTTAAATGTGAATGTTAAATGTAA
>NW_018128809.1:0-496 GCF_001952655.1 Monopterus albus
CTGGTATATGTAATGTTTTTGTACTTTGGCTGTAGGTTGGCTGCCCCCTAGTGGCACTACTGAAGAATCACTAATTGTTTTGGAATCATTTCTATCTGGTAATTTTTTCAGTGTTATACTGAGTGATATACTCTAAATAAAACTCGCTACAAACCAAGTCTGTGTCAGTGACGTGCGGTGAGGTTGACAGCTGGTGAGGCTCTCGTGGTCTGAAGCAAACCTTTCAGCTCCGGCGTTGGTCTTCCTTTAGTTATTACCTCTTGTTGTGATTGAAAGTCCAGATTTGCGAATTTTCTCATCTTGGAAATGTAATCTTCCATTTTGATAAGAAGGATTGTAAAGGAAATATAAACAAGCACGAAGAAGATTGTAGGTAGCGCAAGAATCTGTGGGCTCACTAGCGCCCTCTGTCTTGAGGCAGGCGTACTGTTTGCCTCATCGAGTAACTTTTTTACTGGGTTTTATGGTTAATCTGGAGCCTAAACACGTTACAGAA
>NW_018128809.1:1044-5591 GCF_001952655.1 Monopterus albus
ATCCTGATAAATAAATTCCAAGTACTCAAAAATAGACAGAATCAAGTATTTGAATAATCAAGAACAGAATTTACACATGAGCCTATTTACAGTGCATTTCACCCCCAGGAGCTGAATATTGCACCTCAGTTGATTATTACATAGTCCTTCATACTTTCACCTAGCTTATCCCTGCAGTGATGTGTTGTACAGTCTGATTGCTGAGGGGAGGAACGACCTACGGTAACACTCCTTCTTACACTGGGGATGAAACAGTCTGGTGCTAAAAGAACTGTTCAGAGCCTCCACTGTGTGGTGCAGGGGATGGGAGGAGTTATGCATGATGGATGTTAGTTTTAAGTAGTTTACATTCAGTGTTTATCAAAAAACATGTTGTGTATTCTTGCAGCCTCATAAATGTGATGAATATATGTATTTCTTCCTTTGCGTCTCATGAAATATTTACAAAGCCACTTTTTGACAGAATTTTACATCTGAATTGTAAAACATGTTTACTTTCTAAGAATCTCGCTCATTACGGCCACCAAGTGTCGATCAGTGGAATAACAGGAAGCTGCTGGCAGATCCACTTGTGAAAACCCCACTACCAGCTGCTGCTGTAAACATTTCATGAATGGGGTTCATGTGTTTTACAGCATCAAATTAAGTCTTGTTGTCATTTCCCAGACTGCTGCAGGCCGTGACACGAGAATGAAGAAAGAGCATGACGCTGAGGTACTGTGATACACTGCCTGCTCAGAATATGCTCTGGCCTTAATACAGGGACATTTAACTTTGATTTCCTACAGGGAACAAACATCTACATCGTTTCACAGTGAAATTCAGTCCCTGTGACTGTAACAAGTTAGACTTGATGAAGAAAAACTTGGGAAAGATCTAAGCATCATTCAGTGAGGTTCATAGAGACAGGAAGCTGCTGGAACTTGGCAACTCAGTTTGTAAAGTGATTGTTGAGGGTGTTTGTCAGGGAACTGGCTTTGTACTGTTTGATAACTTCATCCTGACTGAAAAAGTGTCATCCTACAACACTTTCATGTATCACAGTTCTTCTGGCTCCCAGTGTTTGATGAACGCAGAGTTTTTGGTCTGCACATCGCAGGATTTACCTGTGGGTTTGAAAACCACACAGAGTGATTGAGTGTGCCCTTCCTCTGCTTACTATATTTGTAAGTTTTGTGAGTAAGCTGAAGGAAGGTTGAAATGGGCAGCTGTTGAAAAGAGTTCAGGAGATATTAAAAATGTACTGTGTGTGCTTTGGGTTACATGTCAAACCATCTAAACTAGAAATGTGTGGAGGATACACTCTGCTCTACTGTATATGCATATGAAATGATGTTGAAAAACACGAAACACCTTTTTGTCAAACTTTCTGAAAACTGTTTTTGCTACAGAAAATCTAAATCTTATCCTGATTCTGAAATCCTTTCCTCATTTTGTAGACTCCAGTGAAAGTGAAGGGGGAGGAGGATGGTGATACCAAGGTCAGTGTTATGTTACAGACTGCATGCACACAGTAGGCTGCACTTTTATTACAACAGGGGCATTTAACTTTTACTTTATCACTCTTTTCTGCAGGGCAGACAATTCCACAAAGTTCACTCATTCAGAGTGAAATTCAAGGCCCGTGACCAGGATGAATACGATGTTTCCTGTCCTGGCCCCTGCACAGTGCTGGAGGCAATTAAATCAACTGAAAAGTATCAAGAGGAGCTGAGGAACAAATGGTTAGATGAAAACGTTGTAATTCGGCTGGGTCAGGGACATATGGAATATGTTGTTGCAACCCATTTTCCTTGTACTTGTATCAGCGATAGGGAGCTGGTTACCATATTCTATCAACCAAAAACGGCTGAGAAGATCCAAGACCAAAATTACACGATATATCCCAGGGAAGAATACTCTGTCTTCTACATTGATACTATAGGAGGAAAAAATGCCAAATCAAAAAAAAAATTTAGAAACAATGTTTTCACAAAGTTCAAGTATCTCCGTGTTTATGCAGAGAAGGGCATGACTGTGGAACAGGCTCTGAAAAGAGACGGTCGCTTCACTGATGACCTTGGTGGCTTCTCTCTGTCCGACAATGATCATTCAAAGATTAAGATTGAACGCACACAGCCTGTTGACAATCAAGATGACAAAAAACTCAAGTTATGTTATCGCCATGAAAGCGAGGAAAAAACACTACAGGAAAACCCTCATGCATCAATTGGTTCACAACACAAATCTGACACAGTCTCAGAGGCACCAATGGAAAGTCCACGTGCATCAGGTAGTTCAAACCAGACAAGTGACACAGTGACGGTCTCAGATGTAGCACAGCAGAGAGGAATCAGTGTCGGCACTGAGGAGATTTATGAGCTACCCCGAAAGCAGTTTCCAGATCTGATAAAACTGCTGGAGAGCAGATTCCCTGGTGATTCTTTTCGGAAAGAAATAGACCTGAGGAAGGAAAACTTTGGAAAGATCCAAGCATCATTCAGTGAGGTTCACAGAGTCAGGAAGCTGCTGAAACTTGGCAACTCAGTTTGTAAAGTGATTGTTGAGGGTGTTTGTCAGGGAACTGGCTTTGTACTGTTTGATAACTTCATCCTGACTAATGTCCATTTATTTCGTGAATTTAAAGATTGTATTGAAGGAAGAAATCTGAAGGACGGTATAGATGTGTTTGCTCTGTTTAACTATGATGATCCAGAGCCAAAGACAAATTACTACTACTTCAGGGGTGAGAAAACATTGATTGACATTGATGGTGACCTGGATTATGCCATAATAGAGCTCAACCCTGAGGGCCAGAGAAGCAACACAAAAACCAAAAACAAGAAAACAAGTATACCACCAGGGCTCCTTAAGAAATTTGGCCCAATGCCTCCAAATGGTGAAGCCTGTATTATCGGCCACCCAGCAGGAGGAGTGAAGAAAATGGATCCTACATGTATCATTGAGAAAGAGAAGAGAGAGCAGGCTGTTGATGAACATTTATGGCCATACAGAGAGACTGTGTTCATTATCCATTCAATCAGGCAACTGATCACAAATCAAGGCATTGAAGACATAATGATGGGTGGAAACAAAGCAGAACAAGTGGTGACCTACAACACGTTCATGTATCACGGCTCTTCTGGTTCCCCAGTGTTTGATGGTCAGTGCAGAGTTTTTGGTCTGCACACTGCAGGATATGTCTATGAGTTTAGAAACATGGAAGAGCATGTGATTGAGTGTGCCCATCCTCTGCTTACTATATTTGAAAGTTTTGTGAGTAAGATGAAGGAAGAGAGAAGTGAGGAGCTGTTGAAGAGAGTTCAGGAGGAAGCAAAGGGAAATCCATACCTAGAAAAAATAGTCAAGGGTGATGAGTCCATGGATGTTGATGAAGAGTGATCCAGAGGCTCCTCAAGCATCAGAACACATGTGTTTGTGTTAGAATGGTTTTTTCCATCTTCAGTAAATATAATCATCTATAAAATATAGTTGCATTTGCTTTTACAGTATTAAAGTTTTTTTCAGTCTCTGGCTTTACTGTGCTTTAACCATCGGTTGTTAAATGTTAGTGATGTAACAGTGTAAAGCCCCTTTCAGACATGGTACCTGTACATATGCTGTCCGTATGTGGATGTGTACCAGTTAGTTTTGTTTTGTTTATTTTGGTGTTCAAAGCCACTGTGCATGAAATTCCTAGTAATGTTTTGTTGTTGGTAGCACTCTGCTGGCTGCGTGACACGTGGCTTTGTCCAGACGTGATGCCCAGATGTGAAACAGTAGGTAAATTCATGGGTAAGGTTGCCGGTCTGAAAAGGGCTTAAGACTTTCAGTTGTATTAAATCTCAAGTGCTTGGTTCTGTTCAGACTCTGTTTCTTAGTTTTTTCATGGTTATATTAACAATATTTTCCGAATACCTTTCCATTCTCTGAAAGTTTCCCTGAGAGAAGGCCACAGTGCCACAGCTCATGTGGCTAATAAATAAATACTGCTCAGTCATCCAACAAATGTTCACACACTGTCTTGAAATGTTGACGAAATTAAAAAAATTCTCAAATTTAAAGTTCATGTGAAGTGTTTTCTTCCGCTCTGCTCAGGATGACTTCAGGTTGCTTTAATGCATTTTTGTGCTTGTTTTTGCTCAAACAAGTTGTTAGTTAAATGAATGTTCTTTTACACTGAGTGGTAGTTAAATGAATGTTCTTTTACACTGAAAGCAAAAACAATCACTCTGCAGTACTCCTCAGATTTCCACCCTGAATAACAGCAGAAAACTGTATTTAAAAAAAAATCTACAGATTGTTTGGGCCCACTGATCAGAGCTTTTCCAGTAGGTATAAGACTAAACACCACATAAGATTTGATTTGATTTATTTATTCTTTCAAACATGTAACAACAGTCAGTATGTAATCACACATAATTCCAGACATGTCCACAAAAATATTTTCAATTTGCTTATACCTAGTACATGCTTGAACGGAGTAGGAAGAAGTTAGACTTATCTAGTCCTACCCCCTAACATCATCTTATCATCATTGGTTTGCAAGCAGTATTACTACATGGATA
>NW_018128809.1:6063-7348 GCF_001952655.1 Monopterus albus
ATTTCCAGGTGAATTTATCATCAACTATGACACCTAGAAATTTAATTTCATATACTCGTTCTATATTAGCTCCCCCTATTTTCACTTGCAGTTCGTTATCTAGTCTACGATTCCCAAATACCATGAATTTAGTTTTATCCATATTCATGGATAGCATATTACTATCACACCATTTCTTTATCTTCTCAAGTTCCTGTGAAACCTGTCCCAATAGTCGCTGTGGGTTATCCCCTGATGCCCATATCGTAGTGTCATCAGCAAATAAGACCATTTTCACAAAAGTCGAAACCTTGCACATATCGTTAATGTATAAGATGTAGTGATGAAGCAGGTCAGAACAAGACGTTTTCCATTTCTGACAGACACAGGAACTGTTTTCTTCAGTTTGTCCATCACGTTCTCTGGTACAAGTGAAGTGGAAGCATCAAATACCTAGAGGGCAAAGTGTAACGTCACTGTACCTTAAGACCTGACAAACCTTCCTGCACAGAAAAAACAAGTTGGTGTAGGATCCAAAACCTACAGGTTTATTCAAAGATGAAATGTGTGAAACTGCTTTTAAAAGCTCTGTAGCATAGTTACTTTTAAAATAGTTGAATGTCACTGATATCGTATATTAATAAAGTGAGAAAATATGGTTACCATTATTCCTAAGGCTGTTTTGATTGTGGTGCAGCTGAAGTAGACGTGTGTTTTTAGTGTTGTTGCTTTGGGCCCTTTAAAAACTTGGTCACATCTGAACACAAGCCCGATGCAGGTATTTTTAGATTCAGTGACTTAAACTTTCCGAAGGTATGATTATCTCTGATGTGCTTCTTTAGTGGTTTAAGTGGTTCCGAATAATTGTAATATTAAATGATCATTTAAATTGGGATGATTTGTCTGAATTAATTTAGTCGGCATTACACTCTAGCCATGAAACTTCACAAAAGCATGTAATGACATCCACTTAGAAATGACACATAGCACTTTTAGCTCCACAACATGTCCATCATCGTGTTTAAGTTATCTTCATTATCAGACAAGTCCAGCACTAATGATCTTTAAACAGCCGTGGGTAAACTACAAACAGAAGCTACTGGTAATCACCTTAGAGCAGGGGTGGGCAAACCTTTTGGCTCAGGGGCCACATTGACTTTTAAAATTTGACAGACGGGCCGGGCCAGCACCAGATGCATACATATCAAACATAAACATATAAAAGGCATTACAGTGTTAATACTTACATTCACTTTTAGTGGGAACAGTGTTGTTGATCACCCTTTTTTGCCAGTGCATCGAAGTC
>NW_018128809.1:8823-9106 GCF_001952655.1 Monopterus albus
CAGAGTAATAACTGAGAGTAGCCCTGGCTCCGCAAAATCAAGTCAATGTATCACCGCTCCTAATGCGCCACCTGGTGGAACGCCAGGCATTACAGGACAAGGTCAAATGAATGCAGTCATAATTATGACATGATTTGATTTGTGCAATCCTGTACCAATCTTTGGCAGGCCGGATGTGGCCCGCGGGCCCTAGTTTGCCCACCCCTGACTTAGAGCTTACATTTTTCACAAGATGAAAAGTGTGGCCACAGTTAACCAAGTATCAGGGCAACTGTCAGTCCAT
>NW_018128810.1:0-5094 GCF_001952655.1 Monopterus albus
CCTCCTTCCAGTTCCAGCTTGGGATGTACAAAAGATGGGCCTAAGGGAAGAAGAATCCACAAAGGTGCATGGTTTCCCAGCATGGTTACAAAAGATTAGGTATTAACACCTAAATTATGTCAGTGCAAACTTAACCAAATACAAATACCCATATTAAATGGCTAAAACACAGCAGTAACAAACATCTCATGACTGCTGATGACTCCAGAAAGAATACTAACCTTATTGTGGTACTGCAACATTTGAGTAATTATTCTGATCTTTGGATGGTAATTCTTGATAGATATTACCCTGATATAGCACAAAAAGGACAAAACAATTTCAGAACACAAAAGACTGTCAGAACTACAGTGCCTTGCGAAAGTATTTGGCCCCCTTGAACTTTGCGACCTTTTGCCACATTTCAGGCTTCAAACAGAGATATAAAACTGTAATTTTTTGTGAAGAATCAACAAGTGGGACACAATCATGAAGTGTAACAAAATTTATTGGATATTTCAAACTTTAAATAAAAAACTGAATAATTGGGCGTGCAAAATTATTCAGCCCCTTTACTTTCAGTGCAGCAAACTCTCTCCAGCAGTTCAGTGAGGATCTCTGAATGATCCAATGTTGACCTAAATGACTAATGATGATAAATAGAATCCACCTGTGTGTAATCAAGTCTTTAAGAAATGGCTTTCTTCTTGCCACTCTTCCATAAAGGCCAGATTTGTGCAGTATACGACTGATTGTTGTCCTATGGACAGAGTCTCCCACCTCAGCTGTAGATCTCTGCAGTTCATCCAGAGTGATCATGGGCCTCTTGGCTGCATCTCTGATCAGTCTTCTCCTTGTATGAGCTGAAAGTTTAGAGGGACGGCCAGGTCTTGGTAGGTTTGCAGTGGTCTGATACTCCTTCCATTTCAGTATTATCGCTTGCACAGTGCTCCTTGGGATGTTTAAAGTTTGGGAAATCTTTTTGTATCCAAATCCGGCTTTAAACTTCTGCACAACAGTATCTCGGACCTGCCTGGTGTGTTCTTTGTTCTTCATGATGCTCTCTGCGCTTTAAACGGACCTCTGAGACTATCACAGTGCAGGTGCATTTATACGGAGACTTGATTACACACAGGTGGATTCTATTTATCATCCTTTGTCATTTAGGTCAACATTGGATCATTCAGAGATCCTCACTGAACTTCTGGAGAGCGTTTGCTGCACTGAAAGTAAAGGGGCTGAATAATTTTGCACGCCCAATTTTTTAGTTTTTTATTTGTTAAAAAAGTTTGAAATATCCAATAAATTTCGTTCCACTTCATGATTGTGTCCCACTTGTTGTTGATTCTTCACAAAAAATTACAGTTTTATATCTTTATGTTTGAAGCCTGAAATGTGGCAAAAGGTCGCAAAGTTCAAGGGGGCCGAATACTTTCGCAAGGCACTGTATGTTAAAAGTAAATCACAAGACAATTTAAAAAATCTTTTATAAATAACTAATTGCATTATTTATTATTTGTTAGTTGCACAAAAGCTTAAAGGCAATTTGCAGCAAGGGTTTTTAAATGCTAAGCTAAACCAGTTATGAAATCATAAGGTATGATAGATGCATGACAAACATTGCATGTTTCTTGACATTAAAGTGGAAGGATTTGTACTCTCACATGTTAAGACCCTTTTAATAACTTCAGGTTCCCCATTTAAAATTGCCCTGGCACTAAATCCACTTCTAAATAACCAAACAAAAACACACAAAACAAAACAAAACAAAATCTTGGAGAAGCTGCTTTGATTTGTTTACCCCATGATGTTGGATGCATCCTCAGCATCAGGGTCAGTACAGTATTTATTGGCTAAGATCAAACAGGCGTCAGCTGATTCAATCTGGAAACAAACACAAAGGCATCCAATCAACAAAAAGCTGTAAACAACAGTATTTTATAGATTAAAGATGGCAAAACAGCACAGCTGCCCTCAGAGTCTGAGTTACCTTGACTCTGGCCAGGTCATGTGGGTTTAGGACAGACCCTTGGTAGAACTCCACCTGGGTGAAGTGGCGCTTGAACAAGGCTTCCAGCTCAAGATTAGGGAAAATACTGAGAGAAGCAAGAGAAACTTTTACATGTGAGAAGAAACCTTATGTCTACTCGTTTGATCATTTTTGTCCTTTAATTTCAGGGACACAGGTGTTTTGTACTTACTTATGGAGAAAAACAATTTCTACATTGACATCATCCCTGTCCTTGTGTAGGAAGTCTTTAAGAAAGTTGGACACACTCTCAAGTGTTATATGACCACAGACCACGATGTGCCTAGAAAATGGAGGTACAGAACAATAATGAAACTAAAACAGTCAGAATAAAAGCAAAACATAGGCAAACACAAATAGTTGCTTCTTTTTCATCTTTGTCCTGGAATCACAAGTTTAAATCTGAGGGATGTAATGGAAAGGAAATCAGTAGTGTTATATTCAGGCAAATGATTCAAAATCTGTGTGAAATGAAAATTATGGAGGGTTGTTTGAGGTTCCTGCATGTGGAGATTGTGTGAAAACTGGCCAGACAACACTGGGGATTTCTGGTGACTGTGATTATAAAGAATCGGACTTTACTTTGATGGAGATTATGAAATCAGTACACAGCATATCTCAGTTCCCACTGATCACAGATACAGGTTAGATTCCTCTCTCTCTTTTCTGAACATTTCACCTGGAAGAATCAGATTTTTGTTAAGGTGGAAGTGTTGTATTGAAGTGCATACAATTGTATAGCTGCACAATTGTCTCTTCCTCATGTCTTCTATTAAATCAGTGGTACAGCAACCACATAGTGAGCACTATTAGGGCTGCCTCTTAATTCTTACTTTCCTTTGATATTTGCTTTATTTTGTTTTAATTAGGAAATTTCTCAACTGTACAAATACAACTTTGTAGGGTGTGAAGGGAGATGTGAGCAAATACTTGATATACACATAAATAAGCATCTTACACATACAGTAACACCACAAAACATGTAGGACTTTCTCACGGTAGAAAAAATGTTTAGTAAACCGTGTTACATCAGTGAGCTAGTGGAAATATTTAGAGGGGGCACTTTGTAATTTTGTCCCCATTCCTTGGAGAGCATACATGACACTGCTCAAAATGACAATATTAGATTACATTACATTATAGTTATTGCACTGACTTGTGCAATTGCCACTTGTGGCCACAGGGAGTGCAGTTCAGTAACGATTGCACAAGCTCACATTAAACTGTTGCTTCAGTGATAAGGTGTCTACACAGACTACCTTCTTTCCCTTTAATAAGAGGCTGTGGTTTAATCCATTTCCACACAGATCAACAAATAATTTTTTATAAGTCTGACATAGGTCATCACAGTTTAAATCACAGTGAGAAACTCCCACAGGTCCCATCGTTTAGAATGACAGCAGTGGATCTACTGCAAATGACTACACTGCAAAAGTATCTGCCCTACCAAGTAATGTTTGTCTGTTTCTGAGCTCATAAAATGGTCCTTTCATAAAAATCTGTTTAAAAAAAGTGCCAATAAGGTTATCTCAAAATGCTTTCAATGTGTGTCAACCTTTTACAAGAATTTCCCAGAATCTGATCCTGACATTATCAGTAATTTCTACAAATGTTTGAAACAGATGAAATCATCCAGCTGCACTAACGTTTTTTTTCCCACTTGTTTTAATCAAATAATACTTTTAAGGTTCAGTATAAAAGTTTTCTTTGCAGTGTAAATGCATACATTTACCTTTCATGCCAAGCAGCAATGACAACTTGTACACATAAAAAAATATATAAAAAAGTGTAGCAGACACTGGGGCTGTGTGGAGGTGTCTGTGGGGGCCCAGGAGATGATGAGAACCTGGATGGAGATGTGTAGCAGACACTGGGTGATATGTAAAAAACACTGGGGCTGTCTGGAGGTGTCTGTGGGGGCCCAGGAGATGATGGGAACCAGGCTGGAGAAGTGCAGCAGACGGTGTCTGTGGGGGCCCAGGAGATGATGGGAACCAGGCTGGAGATGTGCAGCAGACACTGGGTGAAGTTTGGCAGACATTGGGGCTATTTGGAAGTGTCTGTGTGGTCCCAGGAGACAGTGAGAACCTGCATGGTGATGTGTAGCAGACACTGGGTGAAGTGTAGCAAACACTGGGGCTGTCTGGAGGTGTCTGTGGGGCCCCAGGAGATTATGAGAGCCTGGCTGGAGATGTGTAGCAGACACTGGGGCTGGCTGGAAATGTGTATCAGGGGCCCAAAGAAGATCATAGCATGGCTGGAAATGTGTAGCAGGCTTTTGGTGAAGTGTAGCAGACATAGGGGCTAGCTGGAGGTGTCTGTGGGGGCCCAGGAGATGGTGAGAGCCTGGCTGGAGATGTGTAGCAGACACTGGGTGAAGTATAAACAACACTGGGGCTGTGTGGAGGTGTCTGTGGGGCCCCAGGATCACACAGTATAGAGACCAGTTTTCATCAAACTTGATTTGACAGTTCTAGGTGAAAGGTTATCCAATCAGAAGCGTTGTCCCGCCCCCAAGCCCCCACCCTCCCTAGGTGAAACTGACTGTGGTCCACCAGAGCTCACAGCCACTGGTTGTGTTGTCCACTTTACCTCTACCTACAGCTGCTTTCAGAGCTGATCAAACTGCCATAAAATGCAAAAACAGACAACGTATATCCACTGCCCTCTCTGCAGAGCATTGACCACCACAGGGTGCATAGGAAAGCTGCCTCCATCCTCAAAGATCCCACCCACCCCCAGCACGGACTGTTCACCTCCCTACCCTCTGGCCGGAGGTTCAGAAGTGTGAAGTGCAGGACCTCTAGACTGAAAAACTCTTTCTTTCCCTCTGTCATCAGACTCCTAAACAGCTGAGGAGTTTACTACCAGGAAATATGTCATGTACTGTCAACCTGTACTGTTTACATTCTCAGTTTGCACATTGACTGTTGACTGCTGCACATGCTGCTCCCATGTAGCATACATTCTCTTATTATATTCTTATCGATTTTTATTATACTGCTGCATTTGCTGCTTAAAGTGCCTTAGATTTTGTGTTACTTATTTATCTACTTTATATTTCATTTGTATTTTGTGGCATTCAT
>NW_018128810.1:5132-5900 GCF_001952655.1 Monopterus albus
TCTCGACGGTTCTGGTATGTGTGGGTCCCTGCGGGGACTGGCGGCACAGGTGGCGAAGCGTGGAGCCTGAGAAAATGTTGCAGAGGAAACGTGTGGAGGTGATAGCATGACAGAGTTGTGCTTTAAAATGAGAAAACAGCAGATGTCCCTGGTGTGAAACAGCTATTTTTGGCATTAGGGTTTGTTTGTAATGTTATATAGTGAATAAAACAAATGGTACATACAGCTAAAACAGAGTTGAGTGGATATTTAGCTTCAAATGAGAAGACAACAGATGTCCCCTTTGAGTTAAGGTGTGAAACAGCTATTTTAAAAAAAGACAAGGTCTTTATTATGTAGTGTCAGATGAATAAATCACAAATGGACATGGAGCTAGACCAGAGTTGGCCAGATATTTATTTTCAAAGGAGACCCCTGGGAAAGATAATTCTGCGATGGTCCAGAGTTATTTATTGGGGGTAATTATTTAGATGGTTAAAACAGAGCCTACACCATATGTTTGTCATCAGGCTCGCTGTTTTCGTGAGAGAGGTGCAAAAACCCCCAGGGCTAAACACTTTCACAGCTGCTCACCCCCCTCTCATACTCGCCGCTTTATAAACAGCTCCGCTTTTCTGCCGCGTTATACCTCTGAAAAATCATTTCCTTCAGCTGGCAGCCTGTAATAACGAGAGAGAAAAAAAAATGGCTACATCATCCGATCCTATCGAGAGATTATACGGGGTTATCAGCAACGTAACGGTGATGCTAATGGAGAGGTCGGATTTT
>NW_018128810.1:6029-7836 GCF_001952655.1 Monopterus albus
AAAAGGCCCCAGGAACCGGGGAGACAATTTGGGGCATGCCCCTTTGATGGGAACGTGGGTGGCCGAGAGCCAAACCTCTACCCGGTAGGTAGGAGCGGCCCTACGGTGGCGATCGGCCAGGCGTTTGTTTTGGTCGGTCGTGCGCAAGAGGGCAGCCCTGGTCTCGTCCCAGATTTGGTGGCAGCGAGTGATATGAGCATGGACAGAGGGAACGGTGATGTCAGTTTCCACGGCAGACAGAAGAGGTTGGTAGCCAAGGGAGGCCCGAAAGGGCGAGATACCGGTGGAAGAACAGGTGAGGGTGTTGTGGGCGTATTCTACCCAAGGCAACAGCAGACTCCAATCTTCAGGTGTGGAATTGGAGACACAGCGGAGTGCGTTTTCCAGCTCCTGGTTCAACCATTCAGCTTGACCATTTGTTTTTGGGTGATAACCTGAGGAAAGACGGGCGAGCACCGATGGCTGTGCAGAAGGCTGACCAGACGTGTGAGGTGAACTGTGGATCGCGGTCGGAAACAATGGTGAGGGGAGTGCCGTGGATGTGAAAAACAAGTTGAACCAGGAGCTGGGCTGTTTTGAGAGCAGTGGGGAGCTGAGGAAGGGCAAGAAAATGAGCAGCCTTGGAGAAACGGTCAACTATAGTGAGAATTACTTCGTTGCCTTGGAAGGGAGGAAGACCGGTGACAAAGTTGAGGGCTATGTGAGACCAGGCCCGGCTATCTATACATGGACGAAGACCACCGTCCTTCTTTCCCACAAAAAAGAACCCTGCACCCAGGGGTGAGGAAGAAGGACGGATCATGCCTGCACATCGGGCTGTTTCAATGTACTCCTCCAGAGCCTGTTGTTCGGGTTTAGAGATGTGGAAGAGGAGACTGTTGGGCAAGGTGGCAGGTGAGGAAGAGGAGGGTTGTCCAGCGAGGAGGCAGGTCGATGCACAGGCAGGGTTCCACTGGGTGATGGTGCCAGTAGTCCAATCAGCGGTGGGGTTGTGTTGGACCAGCCAGGAGTTGCCCGGAACCAGTGGTGTATCCAGGATGGTGAAGATGTTGAACCAGATGTCCTCTTGATGGTAGTGGTGGAGTGCGATGCGTGATGTGGGTCAGCAGTCGGCCGTCGGTAGCCCGGGTCTCAATTGGATGGGGCAGTGGTTCAGCGGCCAGGTCTAGTTGTTCCACCAAGCTCGGATCCATAAGATTGCCCCCGGCCCCAGAGTCCAGGAGAGCCAGGTGGGAAGACCTCTGGCCGCCAGTTTCTAAGAGCACAGGAAGACAGCAGCTGGTGATGGACCTGGTGGAAATGGAGGAACGGCCTGTCAGTGTGCCCATGTTCACTGGCGGGACCGGGCAGGTGGCTATGAGATGGCCTGGAGCACCACAGTAAAGGCATGACCCGGTGCGGACACGATGAGCCCACTCCTCGGGGTGAAGACAGGCATGTCCTAGATCCATCGATCCCTCTGGGATCTGGCGGGTGCCAGTGTTGTAGACCCCCATACGGAGATGAGCCCGGGCCTCGACTGGTGGTTCCGCTGTGGCTCGGGTTTTGGGAGCCAACTGCTGCCCTGCTCGTTCCTTATGACGAAAACCCAGTTGTCTGTCGATTCGAATGGCCAAGTCGACTAGGGAGTGAAGGTCAGGGGGCCCGTCCTTAGTGTTCAATTCGGCCTTAATATTATCGTTGAGGCCGTGCCAGAAGGCCGCATGTAATGGGCGGTCCGCCCAGCTGGCCTCCGTAGCAAGGACCCGAAAGTCAACAGAATAGTCCAGGACCCATCGAGCCCCCTGACGGATGGGCATGTGCTCCC
>NW_018128810.1:8402-8994 GCF_001952655.1 Monopterus albus
GAGCGAGTCAAAAAAGGACGGACCCAGGTGGCTGACTTCAGTGCAAGTAGTGCTCAGTTTATTTACAGTAATATAAACAAGGAAGTGAATAACCAGGTAGAAGTGGGACCGGGTGTCGAGCCGCAGAAGGTAAATAACAGTCAGTGGTGGAATGATGAGGGAAAGACCAGGCTACAGATGCTGGGACTCACTCCTGAGCTGGTTGTGGTGGAAGGTTGCTGAGGAGACAGAGTTTGTACATGCAGTTAATAGGAGACTGTGCATCGACCTGCGTGGTGGAGATGGTGCGGGGTTGAGGAGGTCCGTGGTCCAGAGAAGTGACAGAGGCGAGGAGGCTGAGACAATGGGACACAAGACTGGAACGGGGCTAGGGCGACAAAACGTGAGTACAATATAATGTTAAGGACAAAGAGAAACAAACGGGCCTGATGATACTAGAAAGAACTGGCAGCGGAGTGAACGGTGAGCAGGGAATAAATAGGGAGAAACTAATCAGGTGCAGCTGGTGGTGATCTGGGGATGTGAAGCAGGTGTGTCATAATGTAATCAGAGTAAGGGAGCAAATACAGAGTGAGGGAAGTGAGAAAGGCAG
>NW_018128811.1:0-212 GCF_001952655.1 Monopterus albus
TTCGCCTGGCACCGCGGCCATCCTCCCAGCGGCCGTTCAGGACTCTCACTTTGCACTGCGGCTGCCCTACCGAGCGGCCTATCCGGACTCTCGCCTGGCACCACGGCTGTTCTCTCGAGCGGCCGTTCCGGACTGTTGCTTTGCACTGCGGCCACCCTCCCAATAGGACTCTCCGGTCTCTTGCCTGGCACCACGGCCACCCTCGCGAGCGG
>NW_018128811.1:750-1412 GCF_001952655.1 Monopterus albus
GCGCCGACGACGGCGTACCCGCCAGGGTACCAGGCCTGCAGTGTGCCGACAAGTGCGTGCCAGCGGGGGCGGATGCTTCTGGTCCTGTGGGGCTTGGCTGGATGGCGTCCCCCTTCTCCCAGCCCCCGAGGGGTTCACCAATGGTGACAGCACCCTCCTTGTTCCTGCTCCAGAGCAGGTCGGCCGGCGTACCGACGCTGCATCCGGGCCTGTTCTTGTGCCTGGCACCACGGGCGCCTTCCCGAGCGGACTCTCCGGACTCTCGCCTGGCACCGTGGCCACACCCCGGGTGGACTCTCGCCTGGCACTGTGGCCGCCCTCCCGAGCAGCCTCTCCGAACTTTCGCCTGTCACCACGGCCGCCCTCCCAAGCCGCCTCTCCGAACTCTTGCCTGGCCTGGTTGATTGTCAACGATGACGCCAACACCCTGCTTCCAGCTCCAGAGGGGGTCGCCGACGCCGACGCCCTCCCTCCAGCTCCAGCGGGGGTCGCCGACGACAATGCTGACACCCTGGTTCCACCTCCAGAGGGGGTCACCGCCGACGATGCCGATGCTGTGCTTCCAGCTCCAGAGGGGGTTGCAGACGCTGACACCCTGCTTCTAGCTCTGTCATCTCGGCCCCTGCCTGTGCTTCCCCCCTCAGAGCCGCGCCAACCCTGCA
>NW_018128811.1:1570-2196 GCF_001952655.1 Monopterus albus
GCCTCCAGTTCTCGAATGGTTTGCTGATGGCGCTGCCCTGTTTCCTGCACCAGAGGAGTTTGCCAACGGTAACACCCTGCTTCCAGCTCCAGAGGGGCTCGCCGACGCCGACGCCCTCCCTCCAGCTCCAGAGGGGGTCGCCGACGACAATGCTGACACCGTGGTTCCACCTCCAGAGGGGGTCACCGCCGACGATGCCGATGCTGTGCTTCCAGCTCCAGAGGGGGTTGCAGACGCTGACACCCTGCTTCTAGCTCTGTCATCTCGGCCCCTGCCTGTGCTTCCCCCCTCAGAGCTGCGCCAACCCTGCAGCTTGGCCTACCACCAGTCCTCCAGCAGCCGCCATTGCCAGATTTCTTCTACACCCATTATTCGGTTGTGGGAAGAAAAAGTCTGTTGCGATAACAAACCAGAACTTTTTAACTACATAATGAAATTCTCTTCAGATGTAAAAATCAAATCATGGACTGATCCAGAGTTTGCAGAAAAGTGGCAGCCCAAACTAACACGTCATTTTGAGAAACACGGACGGGGAAAAAAACAATATGCATTTGCTGTTTTTTTAATGGAAAATGGGGAATATTCAAATACTGAAAATGTTTTTCCAAAATATCGACACAGCTGCA
>NW_018128811.1:3648-8944 GCF_001952655.1 Monopterus albus
CCCCGGCCGCCGTCGCCAGACTCTCGCCTGCCACCCCGGCCCCCCCCCCAAGCAGCCTCTCCGGACCCTTCGCAAGTGGCCTCTCCGGACTCTCGCCTCACCGTGGCCACCCTCTCAAGTGGCTTTTCTGGACTCCTGCCTGACACCGCAGCTAGACATAAACCCACCGATGCCTTTCAACAATCTGTGCACGCCAATATGCCGACAATTATGCCTGAACTCCAAGTATTAACGTGTTGTCTCCAGTGTTCATGTAGACACACGCCATCTTTTCTTCACCAAGCCAGCAAAGGGAGAGAAGTCACAGATATGTCTGACAAAACTGAGTGCCAACAACACCAACACCCTGCTTCCCTCCCGAGCGGCCTCTCGCTTTGCACTGCAGCCACCCTCCCAAGCAGCCTCTCCGGACCCTTCATAAGTGGCCTCTCCGGACTCTCGCCTCACCGTGGCCACCCTCTCAAGTGGCTTTTCTGGACTCCTGCCTGACACCGCAGCTAGACATAAACCCACCGATGCCTTTCAACAATCTGTGCACGCCAATATGCCGACAATTATGCCTGAACTCCAAGTATTAACGTGTTGTCTCCAGTGTTCATGTAGACACACGCCATCTTTTCTTCACCAAGCCAGCAAAGGGAGAGAAGTCACAGATATGTCTGACAAAACTGAGTGCCAACAACACCAACACCCTGCTTCCCTCCCGAGCGGCCTCTCGCTTTGCACTGCAGCCACCCTCCCAAGCAGCCTCTCCGGACCCTTCATAAGTGGCCTCTCCGGACTCTCGCCTCACCGTGGCCACCCTCTCAAGTGGCTTTTCTGGACTCCTGCCTGACACCGCAGCTAGACATAAACCCACCGATGCCTTTCAACAATCTGTGCACGCCAATATGCCGACAATTATGCCTGAACTCCAAGTATTAACGTGTTGTCTCCAGTGTTCATGTAGACACACGCCATCTTTTCTTCACCAAGCCAGCAAAGGGAGAGAAGTCACAGATATGTCTGACAAAACTGAGTGCCAACAACACCAACACCCTGCTTCCCTCCCGAGCGGCCTCTCGCTTTGCACTGCAGCCACCCTCCCAAGCAGCCTCTCCGGACCCTTCATAAGTGGCCTCTCCGGACTCTCGCCTCACCGTGGCCACCCTCTCAAGTGGCTTTTCTGGACTCCTGCCTGACACCGCAGCTAGACATAAACCCACCGATGCCTTTCAACAATCTGTGCACGCCAATATGCCGACAATTATGCCTGAACTCCAAGTATTAACGTGTTGTCTCCAGTGTTCATGTAGACACACGCCATCTTTTCTTCACCAAGCCAGCAAAGGGAGAGAAGTCACAGATATGTCTGACAAAACTGAGTGCCAACAACACCAACACCCTGCTTCCCTCCCGAGCGGCCTCTCGCTTTGCACTGCAGCCACCCTCCCAAGCAGCCTCTCCGGACCCTTCATAAGTGGCCTCTCCGGACTCTCGCCTCACCGTGGCCACCCTCTCAAGTGGCTTTTCTGGACTCCTGCCTGACACCGCAGCTAGACATAAACCCACCGATGCCTTTCAACAATCTGTGCACGCCAATATGCCGACAATTATGCCTGAACTCCAAGTATTAACGTGTTGTCTCCAGTGTTCATGTAGACACACGCCATCTTTTCTTCACCAAGCCAGCAAAGGGAGAGAAGTCACAGATATGTCTGACAAAACTGAGTGCCAACAACACCAACACCCTGCTTCCCTCCCGAGCGGCCTCTCGCTTTGCACTGCAGCCACCCTCCCAAGCAGCCTCTCCGGACCCTTCATAAGTGGCCTCTCCGGACTCTCGCCTCACCGTGGCCACCCTCTCAAGTGGCTTTTCTGGACTCCTGCCTGACACCGCAGCTAGACATAAACCCACCGATGCCTTTCAACAATCTGTGCACGCCAATATGCCGACAATTATGCCTGAACTCCAAGTATTAACGTGTTGTCTCCAGTGTTCATGTAGACACACGCCATCTTTTCTTCACCAAGCCAGCAAAGGGAGAGAAGTCACAGATATGTCTGACAAAACTGAGTGCCAACAACACCAACACCCTGCTTCCCTCCCGAGCGGCCTCTCGCTTTGCACTGCAGCCACCCTCCCAAGCAGCCTCTCCGGACCCTTCATAAGTGGCCTCTCCGGACTCTCGCCTCACCGTGGCCACCCTCTCAAGTGGCTTTTCTGGACTCCTGCCTGACACCGCAGCTAGACATAAACCCACCGATGCCTTTCAACAATCTGTGCACGCCAATATGCCGACAATTATGCCTGAACTCCAAGTATTAACGTGTTGTCTCCAGTGTTCATGTAGACACACGCCATCTTTTCTTCACCAAGCCAGCAAAGGGAGAGAAGTCACAGATATGTCTGACAAAACTGAGTGCCAACAACACCAACACCCTGCTTCCCTCCCGAGCGGCCTCTCGCTTTGCACTGCAGCCACCCTCCCAAGCAGCCTCTCCGGACCCTTCATAAGTGGCCTCTCCGGACTCTCGCCTCACCGTGGCCACCCTCTCAAGTGGCTTTTCTGGACTCCTGCCTGACACCGCAGCTAGACATAAACCCACCGATGCCTTTCAACAATCTGTGCACGCCAATATGCCGACAATTATGCCTGAACTCCAAGTATTAACGTGTTGTCTCCAGTGTTCATGTAGACACACGCCATCTTTTCTTCACCAAGCCAGCAAAGGGAGAGAAGTCACAGATATGTCTGACAAAACTGAGTGCCAACAACACCAACACCCTGCTTCCCTCCCGAGCGGCCTCTCGCTTTGCACTGCAGCCACCCTCCCAAGCAGCCTCTCCGGACCCTTCATAAGTGGCCTCTCCGGACTCTCGCCTCACCGTGGCCACCCTCTCAAGTGGCTTTTCTGGACTCCTGCCTGACACCGCAGCTAGACATAAACCCACCGATGCCTTTCAACAATCTGTGCACGCCAATATGCCGACAATTATGCCTGAACTCCAAGTATTAACGTGTTGTCTCCAGTGTTCATGTAGACACACGCCATCTTTTCTTCACCAAGCCAGCAAAGGGAGAGAAGTCACAGATATGTCTGACAAAACTGAGTGCCAACAACACCAACACCCTGCTTCCCTCCCGAGCGGCCTCTCGCTTTGCACTGCAGCCACCCTCCCAAGCAGCCTCTCCGGACCCTTCATAAGTGGCCTCTCCGGACTCTCGCCTCACCGTGGCCACCCTCTCAAGTGGCTTTTCTGGACTCCTGCCTGACACCGCAGCTAGACATAAACCCACCGATGCCTTTCAACAATCTGTGCACGCCAATATGCCGACAATTATGCCTGAACTCCAAGTATTAACGTGTTGTCTCCAGTGTTCATGTAGACACACGCCATCTTTTCTTCACCAAGCCAGCAAAGGGAGAGAAGTCACAGATATGTCTGACAAAACTGAGTGCCAACAACACCAACACCCTGCTTCCCTCCCGAGCGGCCTCTCGCTTTGCACTGCAGCCACCCTCCCAAGCAGCCTCTCCGGACCCTTCATAAGTGGCCTCTCCGGACTCTCGCCTCACCGTGGCCACCCTCTCAAGTGGCTTTTCTGGACTCCTGCCTGACACCGCAGCTAGACATAAACCCACCGATGCCTTTCAACAATCTGTGCACGCCAATATGCCGACAATTATGCCTGAACTCCAAGTATTAACGTGTTGTCTCCAGTGTTCATGTAGACACACGCCATCTTTTCTTCACCAAGCCAGCAAAGGGAGAGAAGTCACAGATATGTCTGACAAAACTGAGTGCCAACAACACCAACACCCTGCTTCCCTCCCGAGCGGCCTCTCGCTTTGCACTGCAGCCACCCTCCCAAGCAGCCTCTCCGGACCCTTCATAAGTGGCCTCTCCGGACTCTCGCCTCACCGTGGCCACCCTCTCAAGTGGCTTTTCTGGACTCCTGCCTGACACCGCAGCTAGACATAAACCCACCGATGCCTTTCAACAATCTGTGCACGCCAATATGCCGACAATTATGCCTGAACTCCAAGTATTAACGTGTTGTCTCCAGTGTTCATGTAGACACACGCCATCTTTTCTTCACCAAGCCAGCAAAGGGAGAGAAGTCACAGATATGTCTGACAAAACTGAGTGCCAACAACACCAACACCCTGCTTCCCTCCCGAGCGGCCTCTCGCTTTGCACTGCAGCCACCCTCCCAAGCAGCCTCTCCGGACCCTTCATAAGTGGCCTCTCCGGACTCTCGCCTCACCGTGGCCACCCTCTCAAGTGGCTTTTCTGGACTCCTGCCTGACACCGCAGCTAGACATAAACCCACCGATGCCTTTCAACAATCTGTGCACGCCAATATGCCGACAATTATGCCTGAACTCCAAGTATTAACGTGTTGTCTCCAGTGTTCATGTAGACACACGCCATCTTTTCTTCACCAAGCCAGCAAAGGGAGAGAAGTCACAGATATGTCTGACAAAACTGAGTGCCAACAACACCAACACCCTGCTTCCCTCCCGAGCGGCCTCTCGCTTTGCACTGCAGCCACCCTCCCAAGCAGCCTCTCCGGACCCTTCATAAGTGGCCTCTCCGGACTCTCGCCTCACCGTGGCCACCCTCTCAAGTGGCTTTTCTGGACTCCTGCCTGACACCGCAGCTAGACATAAACCCACCGATGCCTTTCAACAATCTGTGCACGCCAATATGCCGACAATTATGCCTGAACTCCAAGTATTAACGTGTTGTCTCCAGTGTTCATGTAGACACACGCCATCTTTTCTTCACCAAGCCAGCAAAGGGAGAGAAGTCACAGATATGTCTGACAAAACTGAGTGCCAACAACACCAACACCCTGCTTCCCTCCCGAGCGGCCTCTCGCTTTGCACTGCAGCCACCCTCCCAAGCAGCCTCTCCGGACCCTTCATAAGTGGCCTCTCCGGACTCTCGCCTCACCGTGGCCACCCTCTCAAGTGGCTTTTCTGGACTCCTGCCTGACACCGCAGCTAGACATAAACCCACCGATGCCTTTCAACAATCTGTGCACGCCAATATGCCGACAATTATGCCTGAACTCCAAGTATTAACGTGTTGTCTCCAGTGTTCATGTAGACACACGCCATCTTTTCTTCACCAAGCCAGCAAAGGGAGAGAAGTCACAGATATGTCTGACAAAACTGAGTGCCAACAACACCAACACCCTGCTTCCCTCCCGAGCGGCCTCTCGCTTTGCACTGCAGCCGCCCTCCCGAGCGGACTCTCCAGACTTTCGCCTCGCATCCCGGCCACCCTCCCGAGCGGCCTCTC
>NW_018128812.1:0-493 GCF_001952655.1 Monopterus albus
AATAAATAAATCAAATCAAATCAATTCTCATGAGTCGCTACAGGTTGCTTATGGTCAAGGATAACTAGAGAGATAGTTGATGACTGTTAAACAGGATGTTTAATATTATTATTATGATGTGTATAACTGTAGCCATAGCCATAATATTTTCTTATGTTTAATGTCATGACATGTCACTACAGGTCGTGTTAGAATGTTTTAGCTACACACCACATAATCAACAGACAATCACACATTGACTTTTCTTCATGCTTTGACTACTGCTCTGACCAGCTGCAAAGCTGGCACTGGGAGACGTCACAGTTTGGCGTCTCCTGAGTAGAATGGGGTTAGCCCAAAGTGATATAATGTATAGGCCTGTTGTGGTTCAGGGTATTTCATCTTTCAGCTGCCTGCGTGCATGTTGGAGGTGCAAGATACCTGAGCGTGTAATGTTAATTTTTACCTGTGTTCATTGAATAAATCAGCACTGTTTTGAAGTTACTTGGACTGC
>NW_018128812.1:578-4001 GCF_001952655.1 Monopterus albus
GCTGAACTCTCAAGACGACCGGTCCATTGTCCCGGACCAACAGATGGTGTGGTAATCCTGTGCCTGGCTGAGCTGCAAATCCACCATTCAGTCCTGATTTGGCTGAGATTCCCAGACGAGAGAGTGACTCCCTGGGTCTCCGTCAAGCTGTGAGGTGTTCCCACACATCAAACTGGGTCGACCACAAACAAAGTAAGCAGGATAAACCTTTATTATACATAAAACCTGCACATTGAATTTACTAAATTAAAGTTGATGTGTGGACTGCCCACTCTCGATGCTTTAAATTGGATTCAAAACAGTAAGGATAATAAAACACATTTGTTTTTGAATGATGTGCTGATCTGTTCCCTGACACATGTAAGAGTTAACATAAGCACATAGGCTCACTTTGACTGATGGGGAATGAGTGCCGTGATTACAGAATTTGATATCAATAAGGGACGTAAAATTCACGTTTTATAAGTGAATTTCTGCTACTTAGTAGCTGTTGTCTCCCCAAATTGCCTGATTCCTTTTTTAATTTCCCTAGACAGAGAATAGACAGAGAGTCATCTCAACTGAAGAGATGCTCTTTGATACATTCCACACGTAATAACGGGAAATCACCAGTTTGTTGTTTTTCATGGAATGTGTGGGAGGTTAACTGCACAACAGGCTGATTAAAACATTGTTCACAGGCGTATCACAGCTGAACAAACTAGGTTCGGCTGTGAGAATTCATTGTGACTCGACATGCCTTATGCAGCTGTGAACTCAGTCCGGGTGGGAATAGGCTCAACTCTTAAACAAATGGCTTGGCACATTGAGTTCAAGCCAACATTGTAGTGAAACACAGTGCTTTGTAACATGGTCTGAAAAGATGTGTGAAAAAGGAATGTTCAGTGCCTATGACGAAGCTCCCCCAGGGGAGGGAGCTGTAAGACTGTATATTAAACAAGCAGCACGTCTGCATAACAGTAGAGCGTCTTTACTACAGAAACACAAGACAGAAGCTAGACTTAAACACTGTGAGACATTTCTTCAGGACTGTCTCCATTTTTTGGCTGAATTTGAAAAAAATCAGAAAACCACAGCCAGTGTAAATGGAGCACACATGTCTGCCACTTTTTCCAGTGACGTACACACAGATTCCAGCTCACAGGAATCTCAAGGTCACTTACAGGCTGCCTCAGGCCCTCCTCCCTCTCAAGCTTCTCTGCAGGAAGGGAGCTGGGAGACAAAATTTCAAAGTAATGCACAACACCAGATGCCATTAGTTACCCCTGCCGTGAGCAATCAAAATGTTTCATCACTAGTTGTTGTCCATGGGGGAATATTACAGACAGCTGCTTTTCCCGGTAGAGAAAAGGACTGGCGTAGCGCTCAACAATATTTGGACGGTGTTAGAGCGGAGTCTGAAGCGCAGACTGCTGCTCTCAGGAATGAAGCTTGCGCTTCTGGCCATGATAGTACTTCTGCAGATTCAAATCCTGTGAAAAAGTTGCAAAAAGCGTGTGGTCTTTCTGTGAAAACTCATAGTTCTAGTGCTGATTCTACTAGAGGGAAGAAAAAGCATGTCTGTCATGTGGCAGTGCTGGCTGTGACTGAGAGTGAATGTTCAAGTGAGGACAGTAGTGAGGATGATAAGCCCTATGTTTTCTCTTTACGACGTAAGGGCAGACAGAGAGGCAATATACATGACTGCCTGGAGAGACCCGCTACTCAAATGCCACTTCTCCAGACTGAGACAGTGCAAGGTGGAGTTTCAATGACGTACACGCCTTTCACTCTTCAAGACACATCACTTATTAAAAGTCAGCTTCCGCCGTTGGAGCAGGGTGGAGCTCCGTGGATTAATGTGCAATCAAAATAAAGAAATAATAAGAAGAAGAACATTGAGGAGAGCACAAATATTGCTTATGGCCTTGCCTCCTCCAGCGCAGAATTGTGACGTCTGTCGCATTTCAATGACATAAAAATGGAATGAAATGCGACATGGCTGTTCAGACTGAAGTCGCATTGCAAAACATCGGATATGCATCCGATTTAGGACCACATATGAAAGTGGCCTGGGCCGGATTTGAAAAAATCGGATTTGTGCTGTTCACACTGTCATAAGGAAATCGGATATGGGTCACATTTGGGCAAAAAGATCGGATTTGAGTCACTTCAGCCTGCAGTGTGAACGTAGTCTTAGAGATACTCTGCATTTTAAGATTGAGTTGCAGGACGTCACAAAAGCGTTCTATGTGGTAAAAGCAAATAAAAATTGCGGCCCAGATAATGTATGTGGGCGCTTAGTGAAGTCCTGTGCACATGAACTGAGTCCTGTGTTTCAGTATATTTTTAATAAGTCTCTCCAGACACAATATGTACCTAGGCTCTGGAAGGATACTGTTGTTGTCCCTGTTCCTAAATCCAGCTGTCCTGCAACTCTGAATGATTTTAGACCAGTCGCTCTGACTTCAGTTTTAATGAAGATTTTTGAGAGGCTGGTCAGATCGGAGGTCCTGAGGCAGACTGAACATGCACTGGATCCTTTGCAGTTTGCATATAGGCCTCACAGAGGAGTGGAGGATGCCACAATTACTCTGCTCAATATGCTTTTTAGACATCTGGATCAAAGTGGGACACACGCCAGGCTTTTATTTGTGGATTTTTCTTCTGCTTTTAATACAATACAGCCTCACATTTTAATTGAAAGGCTTCTACAACAATTTGATTTGAGTAATAATCTGGTAGTTTGGATTTTGGATTTTTTTAATCAACAGGTCAGAGAGTAAGGGTCAACTGCATATTATCTGACCAGAGGGGTTCTTCCACTGGTTCTCCTCAAGGGTGTGTGTTGTTACCTTTACTTTTTATTCTCTACACAAATATGTGTCAGAGTAGATGTGACAATAGAACTATTATAAAGTATGCTGATGACTCAGTTATTGTTAGTCTCCTCAGTGATGGTGAAAGTAGCCATGGTTCAGTCATTGAGGATTTTGTCCATTGGTGTGAGGAATCCTATCTGCAACTAAATACAACAAAAAGTAAAGATATGCTCATAGATTTTAGGAGGAAACCTCATAGGCACGAAGTCACTTTAATTAAGGGGCAGACTATTGAATATGTGCAAACATACAAATATCTGGGGACGATCATTGACAGCAAATTGAGTTTTGAGGAGAACTGTGAAATGGTGTGTAAAAAGGGTCAGCAACGTCTGCATTGCTTAAGGAAACTGGCATATTTTCATATTGACCGAACCTTAATGAATATGTTTTATCGAGCTTTTATTGAATCTATTTTATCGTTTTCTCTAGTGTCATGGTTTGGTCAGATAACGTTAAGACAGAGGAAATCCTTGGAGCAAGTAATTAAGTGGTCTAGTCGCTTGCTTGGGGAGTCACAGTTAGGTTTAGCAGCCCTGTACAGTAGACAGGTACAGAGGGT
>NW_018128812.1:4214-5164 GCF_001952655.1 Monopterus albus
TTTCTTTTATGTCTTGATTGGTGGAGCCCTGAGTACTTTTATTACGTTCGGTGTAGGCATTTATGTTATGTGTTGTTGTATTTTATTCTTGTATTTTGTGAATGTGTCAAGGATGTCATTTGATCTGACTGCAAGACAAATTTACCTACGGGTATAAATAAAGTAACCTAACCTAACCTATCAATAGGCTACTGAAATGATTAGTGTGTGAGGATGAATGTGTTACTGTAACAACTGAAACATAACAAAAAGTCTTTGATCCATGTTTCATAATGACATAACTGTAACAGTTTCATTACATTTAACCTTTAACTGTAGTCTTTGCAGGCTACAGCACAGCAAAGTAGGAAATAAGAACAATAAACACAATAACCAAAAAAAAAAGAAACCATTTAACTATGAAACCTACTTACTGTAGAAACTCAAAAACAAAGAATAATATTCTACATGAAAAATCAGCACAACATCAAGTAGGTCTGCAGACAGACCCAGTGTGGGATGAAGCCTCACAGAGGCTGCAGATGGAAAACCATGCTGCAGATGGAAGTCAATGCAGCCACATCTGGTGGAAGTGAGGGGTTGCTATCATGCTATACAGCTGAGAGGGACAAGAACTGTGTCAGTGCTTCTGACAGATCATCTGGTAGAGGTCTACTACCAGAATCAGTGCCCCTTGGCTCTGGAATGACTGGCGGGAGGAGGTCATTCTGCCTCTTATTGATTTATGGTTTTATATACATTAAGCACTTTGATTTTGAAAATTGATTTGCAACTTCTACAGCTGCATCATTGAGAGCATCTTGACCAGCTGCATCAATGTCTGGTAGGGCAGCACTACTGCTATGGACCAGAAGCACCTGCAGAGAGTGGTAAAGACTGCGGAGAAGATCACTAGGACTCCACTGCCCTCTCTGCAGAGCATTTACCACCGCAGGGTGCGTAGGAAAGCT
>NW_018128812.1:5188-8807 GCF_001952655.1 Monopterus albus
GGACTGCTCAATTCTCTGCCCTTTGGCCGGAGGTTCAGAAGTGTGAAATGCAGGACCAGTAGACTGAAAAACTCTTTCTTTCCCTCCGCCATCAGACTCCTAAACAGCTGAGGCGTTTATTACCAGGAAATACGTGATGTACTGTTTACATTCTCAGTTTGCACATGCATAATTGCACATTGACTGTTGACTGCTGCACATGCTGCTCCAATGCAGCATACATTTATTATATTCTTTTATTATATTGGTGCATTTGTTGCTGCTTAAAGTGTTTATGACCTTACTCCACGTGGCATTATATGTCTCATTTCGCCGTCCCAATGGTGGTTTGAATCCTACTCTAACCATCCACACATCAAGCCAATTAACCTCTCTTTTCCTCACTCTGATGGAACACTGATCTTCTCCCCAAGAGTTTGGAGGTCTACTTGCCCACCATCCAGAAAGCCACTCGATTCCACACATACGTCTTCCAGGCATTTGATCTGCACCTCCCCCTTGCTCTTCCTCCTCTGGAGAGTCAAGGAGATGGGAGCACAGCTGGATTATGACCAGCATCATTGTCAGGAGGAGTATCACAGTCACTCCCCTCCTCTGACACTGGCTGCTGCTCCAGGGATGTTCATTTTGCTCCTTTGGCACCACTTCTGCCACTGAACTGTCCGTGTCCTCAGGGCCCTTCACGCAGTGGTTCAGATGATACCACGTAGATGAACCTTTCACTTGCACTGCACGGGCAGTGACGGGCACTGACCACCTCGTATGAACCTTCTCTTCAAGGAAAGTCCCACTTTCTCCTGAATACTTTAGCATACACCAAGTCTCCTGGTTTCACTTTGGGCTCTTCATCCTCCTGGACCTCTCTAGCCTGTAAAGAAACAACACGGGAGAAGATACTCCTGTGTATGTTAGTCATTTGCTTCACATATGACTTCATGTCATTTGTCAAAATGTCCAAAGATGGAACCTTCACTGCTCTGTACTCCGGTGAAGGCACTGGCCAGCCAAGCAAAGCCTCATGCGGTGTTAGCCCCAGCGTTCTGTGAGCACTCTCTCTGCATGCCATGGGTGCTAGTGGCAAAGCATCTACCCAGTTTAACCCAGTGCTCATGCAAATCGTAAGCAGTTTATTTTTCAGGATCCCATTGCATCTTTCAACAACAGACTGCAAAGTTGGACAATACACACTACCATAACGTTGCTTCATTCCTAGTTTTGTCCACAAACTCCTTCCCATTATCTGAATTGATTTTAATAGGCAAGTCAAACCAAACGTCTTTACACAGGAACTTAGCCACTGTCTTTGCATTTTTGTGTTTGGCTGGCATGGGCCTCCAGTGCATGAATGGGCCATCTGGAACCGGCAAGTGTCCCACAGGGGGAAACACACCCTGTCAAATATTGCACTTCAGACATGTCTCACAACAATTTAACACTCCATCCACATGTTGTTGCAGCTTTGGAGCTCAAAAATTCCACTCTCTGATTCTCCTCAACACTTCACCTCTGGACTCATGGCTCAACCCTTGAGCCTCATTTATCAACAGAGACAGCAAACAACTAGGGGCCACCAATAGCCCCTCATGATTCCTCCACACTCCTTCACTGTCTCTGACTGCTCCTCTCTGAACCCATAGCTGAGATTCAGCTTCTGGTACTTCATCTTGTAACCGGGACAAATCCTTGAGAGTTATTTGCTCCTCTGCCTTTATATCATGAACGACTATGATGGCTTTCTCACCTGCAGAGGCCGCACTCTTTGCTGCTTGGTCAGCAGCTGCATTTCCTTGTGTGACCACTGAATCATCATTTTGATGAGCTGCACACTTGATGAGAGCAAGAGCTTTTGGCTTCATCATTGCAGTTAACAGCTTCTTGATTTGGTCCCCATGCAACACAGGCAAACCATCAGCTTTCCTGAAGCCTCTTCCTTTCCATGCTGAACAACAGATGACAAACACCATGAACAAAAGCTGAATCTGTATACACACATTAGCACACTTGCCTTCAGCAAGCTCACATGCATAAGTCAGAGCTTTCAGCTCTGCCAGCTGCACAGAGCAGGCTGTGCACACCACCTGCATCTTGCCATCTCTCACTTCTACCACTGCAAATCCTGCCTTGAGAGCCTCTCCCTCTCTGAAGCATGATCCATCCACAAACAAGGTCGAATCTACAGCTTCTAGAGGCACAGCACTCAAGTCAGAGCGTAATTTGGCATATCTTTCTGCCTCAGCCACACAATCATGTGGCTCTCCTTCAAAGGGCAATGGAATAGAATCAGCTGGATTCTTCACTTTGCACACATGAAATGTCATATCTGGGTACTCAAGAAGTCTGTGATAGTCACTGAGACATTGTGTAGTTAACACAAACTTACCTCTCTCAATCAAATTGACCAGTTTGTGATGAGATAAAATCTCCACAGGATAGCCATCGTCAGGGCTGATGTATTCTCATACATCAAATGCACTGCAGCCAAGTGATGATAACAAGGTGGCAGCCCCAGCTCAACTGGAGTTAAAGCCACAGAATAATATGCTATCGGCTGCGCATGTGAACCCACTCCTGTCTTTTGGGTCAGCACCCCACAGGCGTGTTTCTGTCGACATGACATGTACAACAAAAATGAGCAGGGAGGAACTTGATCATGATGTCTGGCATCTCTACTGTGCACATTGTAAGGGCCACTACACATTGCTTGTCACAGCTGTAAATGAAGCTGGTCTCAAGGCACTGAACCAGCTCTCTCTGCAGAGGGGAAATTAAATTACTTAATTTGTGGCCTAGATGTGGCTCCATGTCCTCTTTCAGGACTTTATTGAACACATGTGGACTATGTTTGAAGCCTATTGGAACTCACGTATAGGTATAGGAGCGACCCCTATACATGAATGCAAAAAGATGCTGACTGTTCTCGCTTAGTGGCACACTGAAGAACGCAGAACACAAGTCAACCACCATGAACCACTTTGCGTCTGACGGAACATTCAACAGCAGGGTATGTGGATTTGGAACTTCAGCTTGAAAATCTTCCATGACCTCATTTAGAGCTCGCAGATCGTGCACTAGTCCATACTCACTTTTGTCAGCTTTCTTTACTGGCAAAATTGGTGTGTTACAGCATGGATTCGGTTCAGCCACCAGCACACCTGCTTCCAGCAGACTTCGTATCACCTGCTCAATGCCTGCCTCCGCCTCGGGTTTCAGCGGATATTGTGGTCTCCATGGAGGTCTGCAACCTTGTCTCAACCTCACCTCCACGGGTTGTGCAAACTTGATAAGTGTCATGTTTGGAAAACTGCAGTCTCAAAGCTGTCCACAATGTACAGATGCCGGTTGAAAATGTCACCATCATGAACTTGTGTTCCTGCAAACACCTCCAATTGAGCTGCTCTCAAGGCCTCCTCCATTTTCTGTTTGCCCAGGATTTTTCCCAATAGAGCCTTGATGTCTCCCATTGCCAAAACTGTGGCAATGGTTTCCTCCACAAATGCAGCTATCTACTTTCCAGCCCCATCTTGGAGACAAGGGAGGCACTGCACCAAGTCCTCTAAGTCCATTGTAGGCCAGGGCAAATATTGTAACTGTGCCCTTTTTGCCAAAAGTGGGTATGATG
>NW_018128813.1:0-1060 GCF_001952655.1 Monopterus albus
AACGGTTGAACAATGTAATAAGTTTTTTTTTTGTTTAATGAGAAGGTTGCTGCTATAAGGGCCCCTGTGTTAGGGTTTGTGCCCGATCCGTCAGTCTATACTCCTTGTTTGGCTATTGTTTATGCTTTTGAGCCGGTAACTCTGACTTTTTTGGAGGGAGTGGTTGCCCAGGCCGAGCCTTCTGGCTCCCCTCGAGATGTCGTTTCTCCAGCTCTATTTAAGGAAGTCTTCCCTTGTATAGGAGGCACGGTTTTGGATATTATTAATAGTAGTTTGTCTTCTGATGTTGTGCCTGGTCATTTTAAGCACACCATTTTGCAACTGCTGCTAAAGCCAGGTCTGGATCAATCCATACTGAGTAATTTCAGGCCTATTTCAAAGTTGCCTTTTATTTCGATGATTTTGGAAAAAGTGGTCTATGAGCAGGTGAAGTCCTTCCTAGATGGGAATAGCTTATTGGAGGTTTTTCATTCTGGTTTTAAAACTCTGCATAGTACAAAGTCAGCCTTATTGAAGGTTGTTAATGACATTTATTTGGCCACTGATGCGGGTGAATATGTGATTCTTGTCCTGCTGGACTTGACTGCCGCCTTTGACATGGCTGACCATGACATTTTAATAGCTCGGCTTCAAGATTTAGTGGGTATTCGTGGTGCTGCCCTAGCGTGGTTTAAGTCATATTTATCAGGTAGATCGGTGTCTGTTGGGTTGGCAGAAGTTGAATCTGTGACAACCCCTTTGTTATCTGGGGTCCCACAGGGCTCCATTTTGGGGCCTCTGCTTTTTTCACTGTATTTACTTCCCTTTGGCTCTATTTTTAGGAAACATGGGGTCTCTTTTCATTGCTATGCCGATGACGTCCAGATTGTCATGCCACTGAGTAAGAAGGACACCTACTCAATTCAACTGCTTTTATCGTGTCTTGCTGATATTAAGGGCTGGATGTCTCTAAGTCATTTAAAGGTAAATGATGCCAAAACCGAAGTTACAGTGTTTGGCCCGAATACGTCTGATGACCTTCCCCCGGTAGACTTAGGTTTCCTGGGGCAGTATGTGCGAC
>NW_018128813.1:1291-4427 GCF_001952655.1 Monopterus albus
GAAAGTAAAGCCCTTTTTGGCACGGCAGCGTTTGAGATGGTGATCCATGCATGTATTACATTGCACATAGATTACTGTAATGTATTGTACTCTGGAATCAGTCAATCGGGTCTTGCCCGCCTCCAAAGGGTTCAGAATGCCGCCGCTCGGTTATTGAGAAGGGGGCATAAGAGGGACCACATAACTCCAGTTCTGGCATCTCTTCACTGGCTTCCTGTGTGTTTTAGGGGTCGTTTTTAGATTCAGGGTTTCCAAAAGTTTTCATCTCGGAGTCAGAACAGAGGATCTCAGCCTGGCAGGCTGCAGGAGCCAGCGTCATCATACAGTGGATCATAATACAGGATAAGGGAAACCTGTCTCTACTACACCACTGTAGTAACTGATGTGGTTTTACATGTTTCTCTGAATGTAGCTTGTTGTGTTGATGCATGTTCGAGTCACTGTAAAAAGTCCTGCATATCACTAAATATGAGCCTGGGTCAGAGGTCAGGAGAAGAGATTGTTGTGTGGACAGTGCACGGCAAGGCAGCTTTATTTATACAGCACATTTCATTCACAGAGGCCATTCAAAGTCCTTTACAGGGCCTTGCCTCTTTATATGAAGTCTATGTACGTTGGTTGTGTGGAGTTTAATCTGGGACATGTGTCAATATGTTATTGTTTGCTCATTAGTAGTGTCAGAGGACCTACAGTTGTTGTGTCACTTGAATGCTTATTGAATTTATTACTTTTGTTTTTATAATGTCTGGAGAGGCGACTGAGGCTGAACTCTCTAGGTTAAAATATAATGGTGTCAATTGTGCTGGAGGCCAAAGAGAGAAAGGTGCAATATGTGACACTAGAAGGTGTGTGGAGAAGGTATAAGAGCTGCTGCTGAAGCTCTGTAAACTGTTCTGCTTCACAAACCAGAAACAGAGATATTGCTTGTTGTGACTGCTTTGTAATAAATCTGATGCCTTGTTTCAGACTGACTCATAAGACTGTTGACGAGTTAAATTATTAGACCTAAATAATATTTTATGTGGTAATATTGTTGTTTTTAACCAACCAGCATTCAGATGATTTAATGCCATGAGTCAATGTGTCCGCTAGGTGGCGATCGACAGCCATGGTTTCTGCCTGTGAACAGGAAGTAGAAGTAGAAGAAGAAGAGTTGATTCAAACTGCAGAGCGGTTTGTGTGCACGTTGTTAAAACGTTTTAAATAAACAGTTAGTGAGGTAACTCAGGGAGAAATATACCATCGTTATTTAGAAGGTAAAGTGTTTATTTGTACTTTGGACGGAAAAAGTGTGAACGAATCACCTGAACGTGGAGATCGACCTGATGGTGAAGGCAGCATGGAGGTGAGCAACGGGAGGAAGAAACTGGGGGAAAACATAAATAGATAATTAAAACTAAAGAACGAGAGAACCGTTGTCAGTTCAGTCTTGGAAAAAGTACGTTACTTTGTCGTTATGAACCTGTTAAAGGCGTGAAAGCCACAGAAATGTGATGTGTGTCGTAACAGGCTGAGCCGGTGTTGTACGGATACTGTATGTGTCGCCCCTGTTTAAAGCTGTTTAGCACCAGAGCCCTGTGACGCACCTCCTCAGTTTATTATTTTTACATCTTGCTACAAAGGGCAGGAGGAAGCAAAACCAGAAATCTCTGTGACACCAGGAGCCTGATCCATCAGAAGAGATTCAGGTAAAAAGTTTCCAACACATAAACAGGCCAACAGGTGATCTACCTGATGTGGCAGAGAAAAAATAGACTCAAAGTGTAAAAAAATAAAGTGTCCAGGGATGATACCTCTGTCTCTTGGAGTCTCTGCCCCGTGAGATGGGCCATAACGTTGTGATGACAGTATTGTGGAGATTGTTACGTCTGTCCACTATTTTTACAGTGAGAGCAGTCGTTTGTGCATGAGCTGCTTATTTTACAGTCGCACCCAGTGTGACATTTAAAAAAGTCACTCTTTAAATAAATTAGGTCACAAAATGTGATTGATCACTTGTTTGGAGCCATGAAAACAGACAGCAACTTATATAGAATCAAAGACAAAACAGAATTAAATGCAAGGTTTAAAAAAGTAAACAGTGGAATTAAAGCAACACTGAGAACTGATATAAAAGCATTATGAACAGGAGCAGGCAGTGAAGGAATCATTCATCAGTGCAGTTACAGGAACCAGAATTTGGTCACTTTTACCAAAGTCAGTGTTTCTTTTGCAAGCTCTTTCAGATGCCGGTGGCAGAGTACACCAAGGCGTCTGCAGATGTTAGGGACAGACAACAGATAGAATTCAGTGATCTAATTTATAACTAGAAAGTGGGCTCTGTGAAATGAATTTGTAGAGTTAGGAAAGTTTTTTAAGTAAAAATATACCAGTGACCCAAACGCTGCACATTCCTCCTCCTCTCCAATGTTTCAAATGTCAAAGGTTTGGCCACACTGCTATTATATGTAAGGGAAAGCAGAGGTTTGGATGGTGTGGAGGGGAACATGCATATGGAGACTGTGGCAGCAGAGCTGTTATAAGATGATGTAACTGTGGAGAAAATCAAACAGCAGCATATGGAGGAAACAGGTTGTGGAGATTCAGCAGTAAAGAACTGAATGCAAAGTCACTTATGCAGAAGCAGTATTCAATTTTGAAAAGAGAGATGATTGTGTGTACCAAGATAAAGGAGCCAGGACAGAAGAGAAACCAGCACATAACATATATCAATGGACAAGATAGTGTTGTTTTTAGCTTATGTCTTAAATTGTCCTGATCAAACCAAAACCGAGAAAGTCAAAGTTGTAGTGAAAGCAGCTGCAAAGTTCAATCAATCAATCAAATTTTATTTGTATAGCGCCAAATCACAACAAAAGTCATCTCAGGACACTTTACAAAGTAAAGTCTAGACCTTACTGTTATCACTATTATTACATAGGGAAAACCCAACAAATCCCCCTTGAGCAAGCACTTGGCGACAGTGGGGAGGAAAAACTCCCTTTAACGGAAGAAACCTCCGACAGACCCCGGCTCTTGGTGGGCGGCCTTCTGCCTCGACCGGTTGGGGTGAGTGGATAGAGGAGAGACAAAAGAAGAAAAGCAACAAGACACAACAATCAAACACTGATCAGGTCGATGTGGCTGGTGACTGCTC
>NW_018128813.1:4561-8775 GCF_001952655.1 Monopterus albus
CTGAACTGAGACTGGGAGTTGGTTCCATAGGAGAGGAGCTTGATAGCTAAAGGCTCTGCCTCCCATTCTGCTTCTGTGGACTCTAGGGACCACAAGTAAACCTGCACTCTGAGAGCAAAGTGCTCTGCTCGGATGATAAGGCTCTACGAGGTCTTTAAGATACGATGGAGCCTTGTCATTAAGGGCTTTGTATGTTAGGAGAAGGATTTTAAATTCTATTCTGAATTTTACAGGGAGCCAGTGGAGAGAAGCTAATATGGGAGAGATATGATCTCTCTTGCTAGTTCCTGTCAGTACTCTGGCTGCAGCATTTTGGATTAACTGGAGGCTTTTTAGGGAATTATTGGGACATTGGGAAGTAATGAAGAACAGTCCAGTAGGAAGTGATCATTATCCAGTCTTTATTAATGTAGGTGTAGAAAATGAATTCCGACAGGACAAGAGAGGAGGAGGTTGGGGCTTTGAGAAGGCAGACTGAAGTAAGTTCAGAATAGTATGTGATGAAGATTTGGAAAATATTCATATAAATCAATTACTGATTTGGATTTTGAAATTAGTAGAGGTATAATTTCAGCAGCAAAAGGTTCGATGCCGCAGAGGAAAAGTTATACAATGATACAAGATCGAAATAAAGCCTTTACGGTTTTGAGAAGAACACTCAGTTTTCAGAATTTGATTAGCTATAAAAGAAAACGGGAAACAGTGAGACATGTTATAAAGAAATTTAAAAGAGAATATTGGAAGAAATATTGTGATATGGTAGGTAGAAGTATGGGGTATGATTAAAAGAATGGCAGCAAGAAACGTAGATGCACTGCACGATGATAGGCACTATGAAGTACAACGAATGTTATTTCCATTTACAAGACAACTCCAGGGAAAGACCATATAAGTTATTGTATGTTTAAAAACCCTAATGATAGGAGTAAGGAAGTGTTACTGTGTATATATAATAAAGTATGGGAAGAGGGAGTTTTGCCTAAGCAATGGAAGGAGTCCATAATCGTACCTATTTGTAATCCGGGGAAAGACCCCAGTTTGCTCCGACTTCATGCTGCTCGTGTCTTTAACATCATATGTAGGAAAAGTTATGGAAAAAAAAGATTAATGAAAAGTTAATGTGGTTTCAGAAAAGGCAGACAGACTATAGATTCTGCTTTATGTTAAGAACATGAAATTAGGAAGGCTCAAATGAATAAATAAAGTGTAGTGGCTGGGGTTTTTTTTGTTGAAAAGGTTTATGAAATGCTTAGAAGGAAGGATTGATTATCAAACTACATCCACTAGTAATTAGGGGAAGAATGTATAGATGGGTGGAGAATTTTCTAAATGGAAGGGTAATGTCAGTATGAATAGAATAGAAGTTTATTGATAGTTATTTGGTGGAAAATGGAATACCTCAAGGTAGTATAGTTGGTCAGCATTGCTTTCTATTATGACACATGCCAAACTCAAGGCCCGCAGGCCGAATCCGGCCTGCCGGATCATTTTCTGTGGCCCTAGAAAGCTTAAAATGTGTATGGTTGTCTTAAAGTAAAAGTCTACACTAATTGAAAATGTACACTGACCATAAACTACATCTCCCACAATGCACTTTGATTTCTGGACCTGCGAAGTATTGTCATCCCGCCACTAGATTGCAGTGTTTTACCTTCAGCATACAACCAGCAATTTCCTGTTTTCAGCGATAGAGACTTGAGAGCAAAGTTCCAGGATGCTGTAGTCGAGGACTTTTACAGTCTACTTCCCCCTGGTTTGATGCCACAGCTCAGACTTCATGCTGCTCGTGTTCTGTCCATGTTTAGGAGCAACTATCTGTGTGAACAGATGTTTTCAATAATGAATCTAAACAAGACCAAGCACAGATCACGCATCACCGATGACAACTTCCCACGCTGTTTTGCGGATCGTCACAGCACAAGACCTAAAACCAGACATTGACACACTGACCAGGGGGAAACGGTGTCAGACATCAGGCCAGAAAACAAATCATTTTAAATTCTAAAGTGAAAATATAATAAAATATATTACAATAAAAAGCAGACTTTAATATATACTTAATTTAATGGTTGTGCTCATATTTTGTTTTGTGTTTAATGTTATTTTCAGAACATAATCAGTGGGTGAGAAAGGATTTACTTGGTGTGTTCAGGTACAAGGAGAATCACCTTATTGACTTCACCCAAAACCTGACCAATGTAGTTGTGAACTCAGACAACTCTTATTGTTATTTTGGTTAATGACGTATCCTACTTTGTATGTGTAGCAATATTCTTATTTTGTTTGATGTTATTGTTGAAGAAAAAAATATTTTGAGTTCTTCTTATTCTACTTCTTTCGGCTGTTCCCATCAGGGGTCACCACAGCGAATCATCTGTTTCTACCTAACTATCCTCAGCATCCTCTACTCACACACCAGTTAACTTCATGTCCTCTTTTAGCACATCCATATATCTCCTCTTTGGCCTTCCTCTTGACCTCTTGCCTGGCAGCTCCATCTCCAACATCCTTCTACCAATATAACCACGGTCCCTCCTTTGCACATCTCTGACCTTGTCCCTAAAACAGCCGACCTGAGCTGTCCCTCTGATGTGCTCATTCCCAATCCTGTCTATCCTGGTCCCTCCTAAAGAGAACCTCAACATCCTCATTTCTGCTACCTCCATCTCTGCCTCTTGTCTTTTCCTCACTGCTACAGTCTCTAACCCATACAGCATAGCTGGTCTCACTACTGTCTTGTACTATATATATTGAGTTGAATTTTTCAAATTAATTTTATTGAGGAAAAAGTTGTTTCAGTTTGTTCATACTCATATTTCTGGTTAAACCATTTTCAGTTTTAGACTGTTTAATAAATGTTAAGCCTGTTTGGCCCGCAACTTAGACTGTGGTTTAATTTTCGGCCCCTTGAGTGATTGAGTGTGACACCCCTGTATTATGATAAATGATATATTTAGTAGAATCGATAGATCTATTATAGTCTCTTTATTTGCAGATGATGGGGTTTTGTGGAAATGAGAGAAATTTTGAAATGATATCTAAAAGTTCAAGAAGCAATAGGAAAGGTAGAAGCATGGGCACTTGGGGTTTTAGATTTTCAGTTTCTAAGACAAAAGTAGTTTGTTTTACCAAAAGGAGCTCTGATGCTCACAATCTTAGGTTGTAAGGAGAGAGACTGGACAGAGTAGACTGTTTAAGATTTTTGGGGATATGGTTTGAAAAGAAACTTACTTGGGCAGTACATATAGGCAAACAAAGATATGTACATATACATTGAGAGCACCCTCACTTACTCTATCTGTGTGTGGTGCAGTAGTTGTATGGTGGCCCAGAGGACAGCGTTCCAGAGAGTTATCAATGTTGCACAAAAGATTGCTGGCAGCCCCTTTCCTTCTCTGGAAGAACTACACAGCTCCCGCTGTCTCAAAAAAGCTCATAACATTGCACAAGACTCATCTCACCCTGGTTATTCTTTGTTTGAACTGCTGCCATCAGGAAGACAGTACGGATCAATTAAAACAAGGACAAATGGATTTAAAAAGAGCTTTTACCCAACTGCAATAAGGACATTAGATGCTGAATAGGCAACAAGGAATACATGCTCATATGCATTGAGGGGTTATCGTAACATTGTATATGTATATGTTGTGTTGGTTTTTAGATTGTTTACTTTATTTATTTAGTGATAGTTAATTGGGTTTATGTGATTGGATGGGTGAGACATTGTTAGGATGGCTTTTAAATTTCATTGTACATTCAAGGTTCCAGGATTTTATTGTCAGTTCACCATATGTGCAGGACATACAGAAAATAGAAATACCGTTTGTCTCTAACCTAGTATTGGGTGACGTAACATTTAGGAAGCATTGCAATGACAAAGTTTTAACAGTTTAATCAGATCTATTTTAGATTTTGGTAGTATAGTATATGAATCAGCTTGTAAGACTTTGTTGAATAAGTTGGACACCATACAGTTTCAAGTTTTAAGACTGTTGTTGGGCCATGAAGACAAGGGTCGGTACTATTACAGTAGTCAAAGGAAAGTAGGAGAAATGAGAGGAAATCCTAGGAATAGGAAGGAAGAAGGTATGATTTCAAGAATGACGTTTGGTCACACTGGTTTGAATAGTACACTGAAGTTGATGAAGAAGCATAATACTGGTGAATGTGAGCTTGATACGGTGCAGGAAACTAGAACATGTTTTTTGAGTTGT
>NW_018128814.1:0-5945 GCF_001952655.1 Monopterus albus
CACTTCGTCGGCGGGGGGAGGAACCTCGGGCTTATTCGATACACCGTGTTGCCACGTGTCTTGCCAGTGAAAACGCCCACCTTGGTCCGGTAGGGTTACCCAGGTGTTCGGATAGCAGAGGTCGGTCAGGGCGACTTCCCAATCGCCTTTTAAATCTATAGGCTGGGCTAGATCCGTTCTGAATTGGGAGGCTGTATTATCTTTAAACACAGCAGCGCTGGCATTGGAGGGCAGAGTGACGTAGAAACCGGAGCCATCCATTTTTCATGCTTTTATCACATCGACTGCTCTAACATAACTGTTGAACTTTTCCAGCCAGTTACGCCACTTAACCAAAAAGTAAGGCACGCCTCGTATCGTACGTTTACTCAAGATCTTTTCAACAGGAAATGTTTTGTGTTTGGGGATGATCACCCGCTGCAGTTCTGATTCATAAAACGAGCCCTGCAGCACCTCGTTATCATAATCGCAGATTTTATACACAGGGGGGATCCTGGGGATACATTCTTTTATTTTAAACACTTAGTCTGTAAATCCCTGCTCGTATTTCTTCTCAAACACGCCTCGCAGTTTGGAGATTCTGACCAAATCGCCAACCTTAAAATTCATCTTTAGCTTATCTTGATGACGTAGGGGGAAGGAGCCGTAAAGATTCTGAAAAACAACGAGTGAAAACAACCAGTGAATTTTCAGAATTCACTTGTGCAGGGGCCATTTTAATGCTACTATGGTAACTGTTGTTGTAACTCTGCACAATCGCTGGCAAAACATCCACGTACCTCAATGTGTTTTTCGCAGTAAAGTAACAGTATATTTTATGCTTTAAAGTTTTGTTGTATCTTTCAACTACAAACGCCTTGACATCACTGGCTGTGCTAAAATGCTCTATATCGTGTTTTTTCATGAGAGCATTAAATAGCTTGTTGTAAAAATTTTTTCCTTGGTCAGTTTGAAGTCGCTTGGGGGCGCCGCTCTCATCTAGAACGGAAGCGAAAGCAGCGCTTACCTCTTTGGCAGATTTACTTTTAATAGGCCTGACAAAGGCCTTTTTTGACAAAACATCGATTACAGTGAGCAGAAATCGAAAACCATCATTGTAAGAGGCTACCGCCTGCATGTCACACAGATCTGCCTGAAATTGATTAAGAGGTCGCGATACAAACACTCTGTTCCTGGCGAATTTTATCTTGACTGGTTTATGCAGGGTGTACGTGTCTTGTTTTGCTAGAAACTCTTTGACACAAGCCACGCTTATTTTCTTACCAGCCTCTTTTTCTGCTGCTCTATGGAGCGCATCTACTCCTTGATAACTACCAGGGTGAGCTGGATTATAATATATTTTTTTTAATAAAATCTCAAGTTTAGGAGGCATGTTTACTGTAGAGCATAACACTCTTTTCTGAACTATCATTGAGCATACCAGTGATGTATAAATGAGAACGTAGCATACAGATTACAGCATCTTTATTTAACACAAGTTTTTTAAAGAAGCAGTAATACAACTGTTTTTAAAAGCAAATGGGTAGATGCAGTTAGAAATGAAAAAACGATTTGCATGATTGTTTTTAAAGTAACACTTTAGAATGAATGAATGAAAAGCAGTATACAGATAAAATGTTTTTAAAGAAGCAACTAATGCTAAACAAACAAACAGCTAACAACTGTTTTTAAAAGCAAATGGGTAGATGCAGTTAGAAATGAAAAAACGATTTGCATGATTGTTTTTAAAGTAACACTTTAGAATGAATGAATGAAAAGCAGTATACAGATAAAATGTTTTTAAAGAAGCAACTAATGCTAAACAAACAAACAGCTAACAACTGTTTTTAAAAAGCATTGAAGATGTATACCAGAAAATGGCTACATGTTTTGTTTCTTAAAGTATAACAAGAAAAACACACACACACATGTCTAAAAAAGCTAGATGAAAAATATAAGCACACAAACACCACACCCAGCTATCAGCAGTTATCAGCAGCAGCAGCCGTTGTCGTTATCTTTACCCTCCCAAAAGTCCACAGCTTCATTCAAGTTGTCAATTTTTTCCATAGAGTCAAACACACCTCTGTGTATTTCATTCAGAGCGGCCTGCGACTTCTCAGAATCTTGTAACCACTCCAAAATGCTCTCCGTGGCGGATCTTACTTCAGACTCGCTGGATGTCACGTTGTATTTGCCCAGCAGCTTCAGTGCAGCCGTGATGAACCGGCTGGTGACCACCCGTTTCTTGAGATCATTCTGATGCTCCACCAGGAAAGAATCGCTCACCCCGTACAGACAGCTGTGTTGGACCTGGCTCGGATGTGACACCTGACACCCGTAGCAGAGAAATTCGCTGAGCTCACGGATTGCAATATGCAAAACACGGCTCACGTAGGCTTTCAGTGTGTCCCAAAACACCTTGCGTGTGGGTCCATCCACCTCAGTGGCTTCGCTCTCCTTCTCCTCAGGTATTGTAGTGAGGTCTTGTGATGACTGCGGCCAGAATGGTTGAAACCCCTCGTCAGAGTGATAACGTTGGTTAACAAGTCGCAGCATCTCAGCCAAGGATTGACTTGTGCATGAAGAAGAAGCCATGGTATGCAGATGAGGTAGTCTGGTTGTCAAAAAAGGATAAATTGGCTACTGACAGCTGCACCCTCTATTTATTCTCCTGGAGGGGGGCTGGGGGTGCCAGAGTGGGCGGGGTTCAGTTAATCAAACAGAACGCGTCTCATCATAACAACCTCTTGCCATGCCTGACTGAAACAGGTCAGTAATTTCATCTTCCCATTTTCTAAATATTTCTAAATATTTCCAACCAGGTTTGGCACGGCATGTCTAGGGTCAGCTGGAAAACGCCGCACTCGGTGTTGAACCGCTTCAAAGACATGGTGCTATTTATGTCACCGGGTGAATGAGCTGTGATCTTGTAGTACCAGCGACCGGCCGGTGTACTTTGTGTCTCCCAAACAGCTTTAAACAATTCAACATTTGACCGCTTCTTGCCTAAAACCTTGGTCAGTCGCACCCCGATGCTTTTGGCCTGGTCCATAAAACGAGGCATTTTCTTATCTGGCTGTCCATCATAATCCTCGTCATCATCAACATCACGGTCTGAATTTTCAAAACACTCCTTAAGGTATTCTATAACCAGAGATTTTAGAACACCCCAGTCACTAGCTGTGATCGGGGTTTTGACAGTGTCGGGGCTAAAAGTCTCGCCCTCCTCTAGCTGGTAAAATGACAACTCTGCAGTTCCGTACAGAAAAATATAGCCGAAATAGCCTGTCTGCAGTTTGATTTCACCTCGAAGCGAAGATGCAGGCGGCTTCTGGACTCGAATAAGATGCATGGTCGCTTTTTTTGGTGCGTTGAGTAGATCCATTTGTTTGGTAATAACCACAGGCGTGTTACTGATGATTCCATCCATTTTCTCGCGAAGAAAAGGAGTAGTCATTTTTGTTTTTCTCAGAGGTTAATACAGCATATTTTTCACTCTAGAAGCCTATGGAAAACACTGTCTTTTTATAAAGAGAGAGGGGGGTGAGTGTCTACCTACTGATAAGAAAAAACATTTACTGCACTGTTATCTCTGGTTTACAGAAAGGGGGCCTCTAACCGCAACAGAGCGGTTGGGGGGCGGGCGTGGAAAAGCATGCACAAATTGAACCGTGACAGAGGGATGCATTAAAGACAGGTATGTGTTCACTGCTAAAATATATGTTCAAAAGATAATGTACTAAATATGCTATTCATTGACAGTTGTTTGGTGTTCTGTCTTGTCACAGAATATAAAGAAAACGTTGTTCATTGACTGTAGTTTGACATTTTTCATCATTCTTAATTAGATCATTTTACAAGATCAAGTAAGGAACAAGTTAAATACTTAACTACACCCTGATATGTCAATACAGTATCAAATACAGTTATACAGTTATATTCTTATCTACATAACCATACTTAACCATAGGCGTGTACAGAATGCAACTGATGTCTGTTTATCTTTTCCGATGCGGTTAACCACAACTTCCTTATCTCCTATTCCTTACCCCCGGTGACCAATGGAGACCATGTGGAGACCACGTGGGACCGGAAACTGGAAGGCGGGACTAAGGACCAAAAGAACGATTCTGATTGGCTGAAAGGAGGCCACCTGTCAAATTATGTTTGATGGAAGGTGTCACATTTATTGTGTGTGACAGTCTCTGACCATCACCTGTCAGGTCTTTGGTTGTTCTCTGACTGATAACAGCTATGCAACAGGTTGGATCAGACATTGTGAAGGAAAACCAATGGACTGGATTTTTCACCGGTGGAGTGGAGGTGACTTTTACCAAAATAATGCTCTGAAGAACAAGTTCCTTTACCACACGCAGACTTCTACTAGTTCTGTGACATTAACAGGAAAGAATCTGCAGCCTGAGGACACAGGTGTTTATTACTGTGTACGACGGCCCACTGTGATACAAAACACTGACAGACCTGCACAAATACCCAGTAACTAGCACAGCTCAACCACACAGTGTAGGCAGTTACTTTCTGATGATGTAGTATTTAAGTGTATTTGACTTTAAACCTACTTCAATATAAAGTAAGTTTGCACTAAGTGACATGATTATTTTAACATTTTGTATCTGTCGTGATTCTGTCCCGTCTGCTTCCTGTCATGTGTTTTTATTTTGTCACCACTTACTTTTTAGTCGCATCTCAGTTACGGACTTTTTAGTTTAATCTACGTTCATAGGTTTCACCTGCTTCTGATTACTCACACCTGTCTCCAACAGCATAAAGGCAGAGTTTCCTCACTAGAACGCTACCAGATTGTTCTAGACTCCAGCTCTGACTCTCCAGCATAAATTCTTGGCCTGACTTTCTAGTTTTTGACTCTGGATTGTTGTTTTTTGACCACCATCTTTTGCTTATTCCTTCCCACATTCTGATTGCCTGGAAGTGTACTGACCTTCTTTTATCTCCTACCTGACTTCTCAAGTTTGGATCTCCTGGCTCTACATGTTTACTGGCGCTGACCTTAGACTGTCTTAACGACCCGATTGTTATTTTGGACTTTGTACTGCTTATTTGTTTGCAACAAGTAAAGGAATCTTCCTCTACCTCAGTTCATCTGGTCTTATAATTGAGTTCACCACAAACATTATTTCTCAGCATCACATGCCAAATCTGAAATTTGTGTAGTAAGATGCTAAAAACATTTTAAAACTGAAATATATGAAGTTGTTAAAGGATGTTATAAAAAAACTAAAATGAAAAGTATCAATATCCATTCAAAGATATACATAAATATAACTAAGTATTGTTGTATTCTTGCCAAGCTAACAACAACAATCATCTGCTCTACTTAAAGTTTAATGGTATTTTCCCACATGATAAATATTGGGCTGAAAGTGAAATAAATGTCATTACATTTTGAAATGTTTTCAGTTCAATATATGGTCAAAAAGATGTCATGGAAAAGTTTTATTTAAGAACATTATTTTAAAAGCTATGAAGGATAAAAAATCCAACATAAAAAAAAAAATGTTGAGTGTGTATTAAATTGTTAAGATGAATATAAATATGATGGTGTGAAGAGTGTGTTGACAAGGCCCAGGATATACAGAGGAACAGTCTGAAGCCAACTCTTTTTGTTTTCTTTACTCTCTGTGGAGTTGTACCTGAACAGTTTACTTCACAGTAACATGTAACTATTACACAAACAAATAGATGCCAGTTCTTCACAGTTTATCTGTAGAAAATCTCTTTGTGTTTAACTCATTGAGAATAGATTTGTTATATTATTGTCACTTACTCCTCTGCTGCCCATTATGCTTACAGGGAGTAAAGTGCAGAGCCTTGAACACCAAACTGTTTCCTTTTTAAACCTGTAGAGGGAGGTCTATGCAAAGTTTTCCTCCTTTATAAACACACCATCTGAAACTCTCATGTCACTTGTGGCAGAACAGCTC
>NW_018128814.1:6629-8683 GCF_001952655.1 Monopterus albus
AGTACAGAAACTGGACTGAAAAATCCCAGCTGACATTGGACGAGAGGCGGGGTCCACCCTGGACAGGTCGCCAGTCTGTCACAGGGGAGAAACAGTCTTGATATCTAGTTAATTATATTACAAATAATTTGTGTATAGGTGGTTTATTAATTTGTCAGAGGTCTAAACTAAGAATAACATTTTTTAAAGGATTTTCATTTCATCCAAATTAAACCAAAAGGTGTCAGACAAAAGTAGAAATAGCTGATGTAGAGGACTGACTTAATGAACATGAGTTCCACAGTTTCACCAAATATCTGCAGTCCAGGTGTTTCCTCCTCTGTGAGGAGGAGTCAATGCAAAACTGTTAGTGTCTTCCACCTCTACTTATCTGACTGCAGAGAGGACGACAGAGAACAGTGGACACACAGTTGAACATGATGGACTATAGGACAGGACTGCTGCTATTAACTATCTGCTGGGCAGGTGAATAGTTTCTCTGATTTCACTTTGACATAGGTCTTATTTGTGCTCCAAATGAATTCATGTCATTTTTGTAAACTGTCTTGACAGGTGTTGATGGTCAGACTCTGACACAATCTGAACCAGTGATTAAAAGACCTGGAGAATCCCACAGACTGACATGTTCAGCCTCTGGATTCATATTCAGCAGTTACCATATGAACTGGGTCAGACAGGCTCCTGGAAAAAGACTGGAGTGGGTTGCATTTATATACCCAGGCAGTACTTCCATCTTTTACTCCCAGTCAGTCCAGGGTAGATTCACCATCTCCAGAGATGACTCCAGCAAAAAAATTTATCTACAGATGAACAGTCTGAAGACTGAGGACACAGCAGTGTATTACTGTGCCACAAACACAGTGAGAGACAGTAATAGGAGAATCATACAAGAACTACTTCCTCTATTGACTTTAGCTGCAGCTGAAATAGTTGAGAGAATTAAAATGGAGAAAACTGTTTATTTTTTATTTAAAAAGTGTTTTTGTGAGATTTTTCTTGACAGCAGTGTTTATAGCAGAAGTAAACTGTTTATTTCAATTTTGAAATAACACCAATGATTAATATTTCTATATTTTTAGTAAAACTGTACCTGTCTTCTTGAATGTGATAGAAAAAAAATTCTATGTACAACTTTATCAAATAACATTAAAGATATGTTTTAATGTACAAAATCTAAAACAGTCCTGAAAAAAATATATTTTACAACTTTAAAAATATATTGTTGAAAAAGTTTGTTCCACTTAAATTTACATAAATATTTGACAAAACAAAATTTTGTCATTTTTTACTCATATTATTGATGATTATTTCCTTATTTGCCTAAACTGTACAGTCCAAACTATATCACAAACATAACTCAAAAGAATTGTTTTTGTATATCATGGGTGTAGACTACCTGACTTTACAAACATTTGACATATTAAATAACTCAATAGCATGCAGAGTATAGCAGTGCAGCATCACATATGATCTTGGCGGTGCAAAAAATGATACATGTCAGTTACAGTATTGTGATGTAGTCTTTGACCATTAGAAAGAGTAGTCAGTGTACCTGCACATTAATACTGTGGATGGACCTCCTGTTGACATAGTCCCCTTCATTTTCAGAAGGTGCATTGATGGGAATATGTGTGCCATCAATGCATCCAACCGCATTAGGAAGTCCTGAAGGGGATTCTAATTATTAGTTTATTTCCAGAGGTCACAGCAAGATGTTATTAACTGATCATCATTTTTCAGATTAGCCTTACTGAAACGAATTCAATACCACTAACCTGCAATCCTGTGAAACTCCTCTTTAATGGCTCTGAGGGGTTTGTGCCCAGGAAACACAACAAAAATTCACAGAAAGCGCTTGAGGGTGAGGCACACTTTCCGAACTATTCTACATACAGTGGCCTTACTAATGTGCTCTGCATCCCCGATGTTATAAAGAAAACTGCCGTTTGCAAAAAAACGTAACGCAACACAAAGCATCTGCTCGGATGTAAGAGCACGGCCACGATGGGTGATGTATCTGAATAATCTATGGGTGGATAAGATTATTGTTATAT
>NW_018128815.1:0-1938 GCF_001952655.1 Monopterus albus
CGGCCATATGAAAGTGAAGTGCCCAGAGTGGTCACGCGCTAAGTATGACCAGGGGCAGCAGGGAAACCCCGGGCCCAGGGGGCCGGTGAACTCGGGGAGCCCCTGAGAATCAACAGGGGAATCTGGGAGTTACCACTTACAACAAAAACACAAGTGAGTTCAGTTTCAAGCCCTGATGAGGAACCAATGGTGCCAGTTGTTGTGGCTGGCAGGGCCATTAAAATAATGGCAGATTCAGGTGCTGCTTACACCTGTGTAAGTCATTCTGATGCTAATCACCTCCCAAGATCTGGAGAATATGTACGGATCGTCGGATTCTCAGGGATGAAACAACTGATTCCCTTCTCACACCCTGTTCCTCTGCAATTTCAGGGAAAAACTGTTGAACTGCATGTGTTAATATCAAATCAAACTCCTGTGAAATTGCTTGGACGAGATGCTTTGTGCAAATTTGATTGTGACATTCTTTGCACCCCAGTTGGAGTGCTTGTCGACACTGCACTGAGCCAAATGACTGTGAGAAAACCTAAGACAGTGGTTTACTGGCTCGGCAATTTGAGTGACACCTTTATGGAGCCAGCTAAAACATGGATGGACTTCATTAAAGCCAATATCCAAGAAGCCTTGTCCCCCGCCTGTCGTCCTCACTGCACTGTCCAATACTACAAGTCGGGATCCACAGTAAAGCCAGACATTTGGCTTAAGGACCAGCCAGAGATGGTACAAATACAGTCTTCTTCCATTGTGCTCGGAAAGCAAGGAGCTGCAATGGTAGTAGAGAGAGATCTGTATCTGGACCAAGAATACAAAATAAAAAAACAGTGTTCCACATGTTACACTATTGGTAAACCCAGGTTATGAGCCAAAACATTTGGGTCCAATGATTGTAGAGTCAAAAGAAGCAAAATTTGTGCCAACAAACAACAAAAACATTTGGCTGAGTGAAGATGGATCTTTTATTAAGATATTCATCTCTGCTTCAGGCTGGGCTCATCTTCAAGTCATCCAACTCCCCTGCCAACCTGTGCTTTGCCATCAACATTCAGATGTTGAAAAAGAAATGGTGGCCAGAGTGCCAGCAGAGTTATGGTCAAAACATGACACTGATGTAGGATTCATTAAGTCTGCACAACCCATAGAGGTAAGGTTGAGACCAGGTTACTGACCTCCATGGAGACCGCAATATCCACTAAAACCTGAGGCAGAGGCAGGCATTGAGTAGACGATACGAGGCCTGCTGGAAGCAGGTGTGCTGGTGGCTGAAACGAATCCATGCAGTAACACACCAATTTTGCCAGTGAGAAAAGCTGACAAAAGTAAGTTTAGATTAGTGCATGACCTGCAAGCTCTAAATGAGGTCCAGGAAGATTTTCAAGCTGAAGTTCCAAATCCACGTACTCTGTTGTCATATGTTCCATCAGACGCCAAGTGGTTCACGGTGGTTGATTTGTGTTCTGCGTCCTTCGGTGTGCCGCTAAGTGAGAACAGTCGGCACCTTTTTGCATTCACGTATAGGGGACGCTCTTATACCTATACACGGGTTCCGATGGGCTTCAAACATAGCCCACATGTGTTCAACAAAGTCCTGAAAGAGGACATGGAGGACTTGGCAGGCAAGATCTCGAGCACTGTCCTCCAGTATGTTGATGACATCATTTTGTGTGCGCCAGATTTTGAAACGTGCCACCAGGACTCCATGACCTTGTTGACAATGTTAGCTGAGAGAGGACATAAAGCTTCTCTAGACAAACTACAGTATTGTCAGAATCAAGTGGAGTATTTGGGTAGACTGATCCAAGAAGGGACGCGAGCAGTGTCCCAAGCACCTAGGCCCACTAAAATGAAGGAGATGATGACATTTCTGGGAATGACCGGCTACAGTGCAGAGTGGATTGATGGATATTCCACTATTGTTCAACCATTGAGAGATATGGTTAA
>NW_018128815.1:3098-5055 GCF_001952655.1 Monopterus albus
GTGCTGCATTTGATGAGGAAACTATTGCCACAATTTTGGCAATAGGAAACAGCAAAAAGACAGGAGTGGGTTCACATGTGCAGCCTATAGCATATTATTCTGTGGCTTTAACTCCAGTTGAGCTGGGGCTGCCACCTTGTTACCATCACTTGGCTGCAGCACATTTGATGTATGAGAAAGCATTAGCGCTGACAATGGGCTATTCTGTTGAGATTTTATCTCATCACAAACTGGTGAACTTGATAGAGAGAGGTAAGTTTGTGTTAACTACACAATGTCTCAGTGACTATCACAGACGTCTTGAGTACCCAGATGTGACATTGCATTTTTGCAAAGTGAAGAATCCAGTGGATTCTATTTCACTGCCCTTCGAGGGAGAGCCACATGATTGTGTGGCTGAGGCAGAAAGATACGCCAAATTACGCTCTGACTTGAGTGCTGTGCCTCTAGAGGCTGTAGATGTGACATTGTTCATGGACGGATCATGCGTTAGAGGGAGAGACTCTCAAAGCAGGATTCGCCATGGTAGAAGTGAGAGATGGCAAGATGCAGGTGGTGTGCAGCCAACAGTATGAACAGCCCTGCTCTGCGCAGTTGGCGGGGCTGAAAGCTATGACTTATGCGTGTGAGCTTGCTGAAGGCAAGCGTGCTAATGTGTATACAGATTCAGCCTTTGGTGCACGGGGTTAAACTGGGTAGATGCTTTGCCGCTAGCGCTCATGGCATGCAAAGCAAGCGCACACAGAACGCTGGGGCTAACACCGCATGAGGCTTTGTTTGGCCGGCCAATGCCTTCACCAGCATACAGAGCTGTGAAGGGTCCAACTTTGGACATTTTGACAAATGACATGAAGTCATATGTGAAGCAAATGACTAACATACACAGGAGTATCTCCTCCCGTGTTGTATCCCTACAGGGTAGAGAGGTCCAGGGGGACAAAAATCCCAAAGTAAAACCAGGAGAACTGGTGTATGTTAAAGTATTCAAGAGAAAGTGGGACTTTCCTCGACATGAAGGTCCATACGAGGTGGTCAGTGCAACTGCCCGTGCAGTGCAAGTGAAAGGTTCACCTACGTGGTATCATCTGAACCACTGTGTGAAGGTCCCTAAGGACACAGACAGTTCTGAGGCGGAAGTGGTGCCAAAAGAAGAAAATGAACATCACCTGGAGCAGCAGCCAGGGTCCGAGGAGGGGAGTGAGCTTGATACTCCTCCTGACAGGGATATTGGTCATGATCCAGCTGTGCTTCCACTTCCTTGACTCTCCAGAGGAGTGAGAGCAAGAGAGGGATGATGGAACTGTGGAAGGAAAAGGGCTGCACCTAGGGAATGGCCAGGTGTGCAAGAGTGGACATTGAACGACAAAGATTGGAGATATACGGAGCAGGATACTTGGGTTGCGCATATGTCTAAGCAACCCTGGACTTCAAACATAGACACTTTTAGTCTCTTTGTGTATTCAGATCAAATACCTGGAAGACGTGTGTGTGGAATCGAGTGGATTTCTGGATGGTGGGCAAGCAGACCCCCTGACTCTTGGGGAGAAGATCAGTGTTCCATCAGAGTCTGGGTGGTTAGAGTAGGATTTAAGCCACCATTGGGACAGCACAATGAGACATACAGTCAGGGAAAAAATTATTTGAACCCCAGCTGATTTTGTAAGTTTGCCCACTAACTAGAATGACAAGTGCAACTGAAGAGTCTGTAGTCCTGCACCCCCCAAGTGGTCCAGTACAAGATAGCAGATCAATTGTCGCAAGGACTTTGGCTGTAACTGCCAAACCAGCTTTGAAACAGGAGGAAATGACAGTGAAGCCAGATGAAGTGATCATTACAATGAGGAGGACAATGTCAGCTGAAAAATGACTGTGCCACACAAAAGGAAGACTGCTGAGAGGAGTGCTGGGCCTGAAGGAACGGGTGGTAACTCCAATAGCAGTAGGTTAGATTGGGTCC
>NW_018128815.1:5194-7280 GCF_001952655.1 Monopterus albus
TCAGGACAGCTCAATGGGAAAGAAGATTGTTACATCTGTACCAAGGCTAGGTCAGAAAGATTGTTTGTGCTGAACACAGTGTTCAGTTGGCAGGAGTGTAGTCGTGAGACTGACTTAAACCCACAACCGTGGTGCAAGGCTGAGTGTCTATCCTTTCTGGGGTCACCATCATACCAACTGGTGGCCAACTTCAGAGCAGAGGGGAAGATTAATGTCCAGCAATGTAGAGAATTGGATGTGACTATAGGAGAAAGAAGTGCAGTGCTGGGAATGCCACACAGTGTTCCATTAATACCAGTGGGATGGTTTGAGTGTGTTGAAAAAACAAGAACTGTACCTGTAGGGAAGGTGAGTCTTGACCGGTGTAGTTACAGGTGGAAGCTGGACACGTTGAACTGTACAAAGCCAAACTTGCATCCAGCTCTCCAGTTAAGGGGAAGTTCTCTGTATGTGCAGGTCCCAGGTTGTCCTTATTTTGACCAAACTATAGCATTACCTGATCACTTTTGGTGGTGTGGTGGACAACATTTGTAATTAGTTCTCCCAATCAATTGGGAAGTGTTGGACTTAACCATCCTGCATGTTCGTTTCTGAGGAAGTGTCGAAGTCAGAACAACCTTCAAGATATTTATTACAATGTTAAAGAAAAGCAATTACAGAGCGCTCTGGGTTCCAACTATTCTGAAGCCCTTTCCAAACAACACAGGTGTGGCTCGGTCTTTCTTCAGAAAAGAGGAGCCCCTATCCTTCCTGAACCCAGTAATTAATACAATCCTGAAATGTGAATGTAGGTTGATCTGGTGCCTCTCGTGCTGTTCCACTGGTCCTTCAGTTCGTCTGTCCTCCAACGTCCTCTCTCTTCCAGTAGTCGAGGACAGCGTCCTAGGAGGGGAAGAATACCTATACTGCCTCAATTCCTATATACACACTCACTTCTTCCTTTGTTTCCAACTAATTGCTCCATATCAGGCATTTCTCTGTTTCACTAATTAAAACTGCTCTGCCTGTGTGTGTGGGTGCATAATGTTCCTACCTTTGAAGCTTTCTCTCCCGCTAGCCTCCAAATCTAATCTCTGTTTAACTAACCTTGGAGTCCCAGTGAACTGTAACTCCCCTAGCTTCAAAGCTCGGTGGTGATAATAAATTTGCTGTGGACTCTCTTAGCCAGAGCTGTAAATCTAATGAGATTCAGTAATTTAGTGGACAAGACACTATAATGTTGAACAGTGCGTTGGTGACTAATACAGTAAATATTAACCAGTGGTTCAGTGAACACATAGGGTGATATGTAACTATGTAAACATAACTGTGACATATAAGTATGTAAACTTATGTATTCTAAAATATAATCTTAACTATTCCTTTTCTAATATTATAGAATAGTCATACACAAAGTGAACACACGGGTTAAATGAGCAACAATCATGGTTTCAAGACTTAATTCATTCAAATGTTAGAAACAATCCTAGAGTATAACTTTGTTAATAATTTTACTCAACAGAAGGTAGATGTGCTAGAGTACAGGTGGCTCAGGAGTTGATTACCTTTGCCTCGGTGGAGCAGGCTAGGAATGGTAGTGCTAGAAGCAAGAGGGTGTATTCTCCGGATCCCAGAGTGTATCTTAACGCTATTGGCCAGCCACGTGGAATCCCAAATGAGTTTAAAGCCAGACATGAGATTGCATCAGGGTTCGAGTCTATCTTACCCTGGATAACCGCTAATAAAAACACTGAGTGGATAACCTACATTTTTTACAACCAACAGCGATTCATTAACCACACAGATGAGGCTCTAGGTGCATTAGGAGAGCAGGTGAGTGCTACAAGTGCTGTGTCCTGGCAGAACCGACAAGCGCTTGATTGGATTTTAGCAGAAAAAGGAGGTGTGTGTGCTCTCATAGAAGAGTACTGCTGTACTTATATACCAGGACATACAGCTCCTGAGGGAGCTTTCACGGAGGCTATGAGAAAGCTTAGGGATTTGAAGTCTGAAGTAATGGATAATGCTGGTATGGATAATAACATGGGTTGGATCAACTGGTTAGTGAATACTACCATTGGCTGGGAACAGGGGCTGGTTTGATTTA
>NW_018128815.1:7342-8634 GCF_001952655.1 Monopterus albus
ATTTATATTACTGAGTATTTTCATTTAATCATTTTCATTTTATTTCAGCAGATTATTGCAGAGTTATGAGTAGGAGATTTTTCTGAGTATAGGTGTTTATGTGTAATGGAACAATATTATAGCACGTTACAGTATGAGCTACAGTAAACATTGCAGAATATTTACACACTAGTTTAAGCATATTACTCATGTTTATGATGTATGTGTTATACTTTGAATCTCACTATGTCTGTTTTCTTTTTGCTCTCAGATCCAATGCAGGCCCTTGTTGGCGATCGCCCACTAAAGGCATCGACCTACGGTGCTGGGGGTCACTTGGGCATTTTCCTTGCAGAATGAAGCCAACGTTACAAAATCAGTGTTGGGGAAGGTTTTTCGCTCAAGCCTGCAGCGTTTTGATGGAAAGATCTATGTTGAACTGTCGGAAAGTGTTTGCATTGAAGCTGTTTGTTTTACAGTACAGACGTGTATAATTAAAACTGCGTTGTTATGTGTGGGGGAAAGAGGATCACCTGGTTGGTCATTTTTTCTTTTCTATGACTGTTTATTTTCAGTGTGTTATATGTTTAATTAGAATTAAATTAGAAAGGTGTGGAAATTAGGAAATTAGAAATTAGAGTAGACAGTTTTGCCATATTACAGTAGTACTTCTTGTGCTTACGAGCATGTTTTTTAGAGTGTAGGGAGTTCATTTAGTGTAGAATTGTTCTGTTAGATCAAAAAGTTTATCCCCTTTTTCTTATCTCCTATTTTCCTTTTGGATGCGGTAGGAAGATGATGTTTAATTAGTAATTTTGTAGTGTTACTTGAGCTTACTGATTAGTATCAGGAAGTGATGTATTCAGGCATATGTGTATGTGTTTATGAAAGTTCTTGTCATTTTTTTTTTCATTTTTCTGTATGTGTTTGCTTTAGTGTGTCTGGGAGTTCCGTAGTTCTTAAAACTATGGGAGGAGTTTCTGTAGTGGTTAAAGCAAACTGAATATAATCAGAATAGGATAAGAATATAGTTAATAGTTATTAACATAGTTAATAGGTAATATTAGTTAATGCACAACATGTCGTGTGGTCAGGGAGGGTGAACTTTCTGCTCCTTTTACGGGTCTCTGCAAAGAACATCGGGCATCAAACTTCCTGTTGTTTAGCACAGTGTGCAGGGGGGTTCCCAAAATAGAGAAGTGCAACCAGGGTGGGGGCCCGGTTGGACGTCAAGATGGACAATTGCAGGAAGTTGGGAAATGGCCATATAGTTGGCTGCTGAGTTGATCAGGCATGTGTGTGAAGACCCGAGG
>NW_018128816.1:0-4276 GCF_001952655.1 Monopterus albus
TACTGAGCTGGAGGTGCATATGGTAGTACATTACTGTAGTAACCTGAGCAGGATATGATCCTGCTGGTCCTGGCACCTGCTGATAAGGAACTGGGCAGTTTCGCGTCCAGTGTCCTCTCTTACGACAAACTAGACATGTGTCATCTCTCACAAAAGTTCTCCTATTTGCCCTGGACCCTCGACCACGTGCTCGTGATCTGCCACGATTCTGAGAGCCACCACTCCTGGGTTGTGTATTGCAAGAGCAGGACTGCAGCTGTCCAGGTGCAGGTGTTTGTGCATTGTGTAAAGCAGTAGAAGGCTGTGCATACATCTGCTGCGCAGCATCGTACCGATTACCTTTATCTCTCATCTCTTTAAGTTGTACCTTTGTCAGCTGTGCTTGTAAAGATGAGAGTTCCTGTTCATCTTTTTCTCTATCTTCTTTATGATTGTCAGCATACTGCATAATATGAGCTGCCCACTGCTCAAATGGGAGAGCACTTAAGCCAATCACTTGTTTAAATAATTTCTGGATATTTACAGAAAGGGAAGACTCAACCACACTGCGGAACAACAGTGGTATGCACTCCCGACAATGAGACGTGTATAAACTGAGTTGCTTCCACAACTGCGACGCCAACTCACACCGATGCCTCTAACCATCGGGGGTAACTTGGGGATTGAGTGTCATGCCCAAGGATACTTTGACATGTGGACTGCAAGTACTGTGATTTGAACGTCAAACCTTCTAGATGGGAGACGCTCTCCCCCCTGAACCACATCACCCCCCCCCCAACCTGTTACCGAACATTTTGGTAACAAGCCCATTCTTCTGTGTTAGTTTACTCCAGTTTAACAGGCATAATCTGCACTTACATTGCAGTGCACAATTCATTAAATCCACATACCTCTCTTTACCCTATTCACACACCTTTCTTCTGCTCCAGAACTACTCACTGGACCTTGCTGCACTGTTGGGTAAATTGTTGACTCTGTCTTAGGCCCCACCCATTTATACCCAATTCACCTAGCAGAGAGACAGATGACTTCGCGAAAACCCCTACTACCACCCTCCAATGGGCCACAATCATCTGCCTCCATTACTAATTCTGTTTTTTTAGGTTTTTATTCTCATAGGCCATTTCTACAGCATCCTCCCAGAGTACTACAAGTTCCAAAAAAATCCTTGGTGTTTCTTCTGACCACAGCATGAACAAGAAAATGGTTTTCGAAATCTACGCTCAATATCCGGTCTCTCCATGACTTCAGCTGCCATTTTGTTAGGTTTTCAGCCTCACAAAGAAATAAAATCACATTGTTTCTTCTTTTTATTCACTGAGTTTATCCCTAGATGTTTACTTTCGCTAATTGCTTCTAGATACTTCAACACCTGGTTATTTCTCCAGGCTTGTTTTACACCCTTAGAGGATGTGTCAGAGTGAAGCCGAGACACTGGCAAAAATGCTATTTTTTACATTGTAAGTCTCATTTAAAAAACATCACAAAAGGATTGTATTAGACAATAATTCAGATTCAGAGGCATTTGATAAGTGGAATTAGATCTGTACAAACCAATAAAAATATCCTTGTAATGTTATTGGACACTGTGTTGTAAATATGATCATATATTTTCAGAATACAAGTGATAACAAAGGCTGTTGATAGTGTTTTCCTGCATTATTCATTTTTCTCTTTGTATATTTGCTCTTTTTTTTTTTGCAACATTAATCGTGTATTGAGCTCTGTTTTGTATTTACGTACTTGGTTTAGAATGTTATAATTCTTGCAGCTCATTAACTTTATAACAGCGTGACAGAGGAGATGCAGCAGGAGAATCACACAACCAAACACTCATCTGTTTAGCCAGAGTGATTTTGGAATTGTTACATAAATCAAATCTTCAGTCCCAATTTAACCTTTCACCTACCATCATGCACAAAGATTTCACTCTACCTCGAATCTTAGTCAGAATCAGCCCATAAATAATAGGGTTGAGTATAGGTGGGATCAGGAGAAACTGTATGGTCATGAAGTTTTTCACACTCTGTGGCACAGCTGCTGATCCATACCTCGAGTACATGAGGTCAAAGAGCACAGCAGCTGAAACATTCAACAAACACAATAAATTTGGCACACATGTCTGTGTAAACTTTCTCCTGCCCTCTCTGGATTTTAAAGATGATTTTACTAACCGCACATATGAAACTAAAATGAAGAGAAAATATCCTATATAGAAGAACATAAAAAACAATCCAAAATGTTATTAGCTTTGGTTGAACTACAAGCAAGTTTAACAACTGCCCAGTTCTCACAGTAGATTTTCTCTATGTGTGAGCCACATAATTTCAGTCTAGATGCCAAAGTTACAACAATAAGCTCACAGCATAATGGTACAAGCCAGGTCACACCGACTAACAGAGCAGTCCTTCTCACTGACATTACAGAGTGATACTGGTTGACATATGGCCACATATCTGTCATAAGCCACAAGAGCTAAAACAAAGTAGTCAACATTTACATAGGAGTAAATAACAAAGATTAGCAAAAGACAGCCAACATATGATATTACATGAACATCAGACAAAAGGTCAAAAGCAAATTTAGGAAAAAAGCCTGCAGTCCCATAAAGTTCATTAATAAACAGGTTACACAAACAGATGTACATAGGTTCATGGAGGTTCTTATCCAGGATAATGATTAAAATGAGAGACACATTTACGGCCAGAATGACACAGTAAGTTAATAAAGTGAGAGAGAAAAGTGTGACTCTGTAGTTGACTGTTGCATTGAAGCCAGACAGTGAAAATACAACTATACTAGATATATTGCTCATTTTATAATAATTTTCCAAAACAAATCTGTCAGCATGATAAACAGTATTTAGAAGACAGAGTGCAATGATATTAAAAAGTTCATTGTTTTTCAGTGTGTGTCTATTTCCGTGAGTGTTCTGTTCAGCTGAGCTGACTTAACAGAGGACTCTCTCTCCTTAAATGCAGGTGTGTGATAAAGAGTTTCATTCCTGACGTCATGTCTGAACCAGCCTCTGTTCTGCTATTGTACTCAGTCAAGTGGCTTATGGAGGAATTGTTTTACATCCACCTTTCTCAAGAAACAACATCTGTGGTTGGGATTTATTGTCACTATTATTAAGACAAACTGGAATAAACTACTGCACTTGCAAATATAAATTGAAATCTTTGTGATATTAGGCCTAACAATTAAGGATAAGGATAATCACCTTTATTGCCCAAGTATGGTACACACACAAGGAATTTGGTTCCGGTACAGAACCGAGGAAGCCATCTGCGGCGCCAACTCAACCGATGTCTCTAACCATTAGGGTCAATGGGGGGGTTCAGTGTCTTGCCAAAATTGCCCAAGGACACTTCGGCAGGTGGACTGCAGGCACCGAGATTCAAACCTCTGACCTTCTGGTTGAGAGATGACTGCTCTGCCCACCGAACCACAGTCTCCCCTGACAGAATTAATGTCATTAAAAAAAAACTGTTCTCCTCAGAACCTAATTTTGTCCATGTCCAGAATATTCACTACCTTGTAATACTGTCTTACAATGGGTTCTTTTCAGCATTCAGTTGAAAAGTAAACTCATGAACACAAACAGAGCGGGTAGAGTGGGTCGACCTCTGGTCACAGGGTTAGCAGTTTGATTCTCTGTCTCCCCAGTACAAATGACAAAGTGTCCTTGGGAAAGGCGCTGGACCCCAAGAAACTCCTGCTGGCCAGGCCAGCGCGTCCATGACAGCTCTGCCACTATCGGTGTCAGTGTGTGTGTAAATGGGTGGATCTATAAAGCACTTTGTCCAGGTAAAGCATACAAGTGCAGTCTATTTACCATATAGGTGTATGTATAAACTAGGGGTGCAGATGTCAGATGCGGATAATACGATGGAGGAGGCTCCCCCTGTGTGCTGAACAGTAAGTTTCATTATGAAAAGCTTCCAGATGAAAGTTTGGATACAACCAAAGTTATGTGCACATATTGCAGTGATGAACTGTCCTTCCACCGAAGCATGATAAGTTTGAAGTACCATCTTTAGTGGAAACACATTTTTGATTTTGTTAGCAAAGATGCTAGTGCTGGGACAGAATCAGAATCAGCTTTATCGGCCAGGTGTGTCGGACACACAAGGAATTTGACTTTGGTACATCGGCTCTCAGTGTGCATGTACCTTGCAAGGGGCAAGTAGACAGTAAACCAACATAAGGCTAGTTTAACAAAATAAGCAGTATTAACAGCAACAAACAGTGCAAACAATGCAAAATAAGCAGT
>NW_018128816.1:5130-8559 GCF_001952655.1 Monopterus albus
ACAGTCAATGTGCAAACTGAGAATGTAAACAGTACATCACATATTTCCTGGTAATAAACTCCTCAGCTGTTTAGGAGTCTGATGGCAGAGGGAAAGAAAGAGTTTTTCAGTCTAGTGGTCCTACATTTCACACTTCTGAACCTCCGGCCAGAGAGTAGGGAAGTAAATAGTCCATGCTGGGGGTGGGTAGGATCTTTGAGGATGGCGGCAGATTTTCTACGCACCCTGCAGTGGTAAATGCTCTGCAGAGAGAGCAGTGGAGTCCTGGTGATTTTCTCTGCAGTCTTTATCACTCTCTGCAGGCGCTTGCGGTGCGCCTGCTTTGGAGGTTCATTCTGGGAGCTAAATTTCATCACCCTTCAGGAGGTAATACTAAAATAGTAGTACCAGGACCACAAGGGGGAGGGTGTGTGTGTGCACAGAGCAGTCACTGATGGTGTCTGCGCCTTCTCACCTCAAGCATTAGCATTACAAGAACTGTGTGTAAACACACAGCTTGACTGCCTGTGAGAGGGGAGCAGCCCCTCCCTCCTCTAAACAGAGACCGACAGAGAGAAAATACAGTGCAATAACAAAGCAAGATGGTCGGAGGCTATGCTTGGTGATGGTTGAGGGACGTACGGGGTGTACCTCTGGTTAGGGTCCCGTAGTGGAAACGCAGCATAAGACTCTGCTGGTGGGTGGTTTTCATTCTGTTTTGCTTCCTCTGTCTAGGTGTCACCCCACCTGCACTGGCGCTGTGGGATGTCGATGGTGATTCAGTGGAGGACATGTTTGGTGCCAGTGTTTGTAACAATGCTGGCTGAAGTCCTATTGCCAATCCTGACAGTCTGGGGCCTGCCAGTCAGAAAGTCCAGGAGCCAGTCAGAGAGGGTGGGGTGCAGACCCAGTGTGGAAAGTTTGTGGGTGAGTTTGTGGGGGACAACTGTGTTGAAGGCGAAGCAGCCTTCAATGGCATCTGCGGTGGCCCTGTTGGGCCGGTGGGCATACTGCAGGGGGTCTGGTATACTGCTCTGAATTTGGGCCAGCACCACTCTCTCAAAACACTTCATAATGATTGGGGTGAGTGCCACTGGCCTGTAGTCATTCAGGCAGGTGACTGGTTTCTTCTTGGGAAGGGGAACAATGGTTGTGGTCTTAAAGCAGGTGAGAACGATGCTCTGGCTGAGGGAGAGATTGAAGATGGTGATGAGAACATCAGCCAGCTCTCTGGCACATGCCCTGAGTGCCCTCCCAGGGATATTGTCCAGTCCTGCTGCTTTGCGGGGGTTGATCTTCCTCAGGACTGTGCCTACCTGGCCTAGTGAGACAGTTAGAGGAGGGGAGGTGGGGGGTTGGGTGGTCTCGGTGTGTGTGTGCCTCTTCTCTGCTGTGGCTGGAGGTCTCAAAGCAGGTGTAGAAGGTGTTGAGGTCATCTGGCAGGCTGTCTGTGGAGCTGATGATGTGGGTGGTGGTCCTGTAGTCTGTGATGTGCTGCAGGCCTTGCCACATGAGTCCAGAGTCAGCAGTAGGATAGAAGCCATTCAGCTGTGATGGTTTTCCTCAGTCTGTACTTCGCAGCTTTGTACTCCGTCTCATCGCCTGATCTGAAACTATGGCAAAACGGTTTTGCAGGGTGCTTTCAGGGGTCCAGAGTTTAATTTGTTTGGTGACAGGGTTTGTTTGTTTCAGTCTCTGTCTGTGAGCTGGATACAGGAACAAAGAAATGTGGTCTGAGATGGGTAGCAGCATGTGCAGCAGTCAACAGTCAATGTGCAATTATGCATGTGCAAACTGAGAATGTAAACAATACAGGTCGACAGTATATGACGTATTTCCTGGTAATAAACTCCTCAGCTGTTTAGGAGTCTGATGGCAGAGGGAAAGAAAGTTTTTCAGTCTGGAGGGCATCGGGGTGCACTGTCTCTAGCACACTGATGACATCATAGAGTTTGTTGAGAGCCACAGAGGCATTAGCTCTTGTGCTAACATACACAGCAGATACAAATACAGCACTATGCTCTCTTGCTAGATAATAGCAATAAAAACTCTACGTCTGGCAAGCAGTGCTTATAAACCGTCTGTACATCTCCACAGCATGAGTTATTGATAAACACACACAAACTGCCTCATTTTACCTTCCCCCAAGCAGCAGTGCGGTATACTCAATGTACAGAGTGAGTCTCTAGCTGAATCGTGGAATCAGGGACTCAGAAGCCAAGTCTTGCTGAAAATTAGAGCACAGCATTCTCTGTTTTCCCGCTGTGCTGCAATCCTAGCCCTTAGCTTGTTTTCCGGGGACCTTATGTTAGCTAGGAAGAGGCTGGGTAGTGGCGGTCGAGTAGCATGAGCTTTTAGCCTAACATGGAGTCCTCTGCATCTTCGGGTTGCTCTCCTGATTTCAGCCTGCTCGCTTGTACCTGGTGGTCCAGGAACTCCCTGAGGGTGGTGGTGGTGGTTGTCGTTGTTGTTGCGGGAGCGGACAATGAGTTGTAGTTCCGGTGGTATGAAACCAGTAAATTCCCAGTTGCTGTGTGAGTTGGCGATATCCAGCCATGCCTGTCTGTTGTATGTTAGCAGTGCATAACATTTGTGCACTGCAGAAAGAGTAAAAACACAAACAAAAAAGAAGAAAATCGGTTCCTTCCCTCTGCCAGAAGAATAACCCTAAGTAGTCCCCAACAGTGGAGGTCTGGAGCTCCCTGCTGGAGGTGAAGGGGCAGAGTGGCCCCTGGTGGCTGGCTGCTGTACCATATGGTCCTTCTTGCTGGTGTGCAGTTGGTTATTGATCTTGACAGCCAAGTCAGCTAGGGAACGAAGGTCAGGGGGCTCCTCCTTGATATTGAGTTCGGCCTTGATATGATCATTCAGGCCATGTCGAAACGTAATGCGCAGAGCACAAAAGAGATTCCCCTAACATGAACATCTCAGGACAAGGTTTATGGTCCCTTTTTCTTTGGAAGAAACATCGTTACAGGACAAACCTATCTCGTATGCTCCAAAACTGGCTCTTCACTTTACTGCAAGCAGATTCGCATGACTTTGTTTTTCAACAAGATGGAGCACCGCCCCATTGGCACCTGATGGTTCAAGCTTTTTTAACACAGGGCCTTAGACATCCTCCTGTTCAAGTCAAAGTATTTATTTGTCATATGCACAGTTAGGAAACGTGTTTCTCTGTACAATGAAATTCTTACTTTGCCGTCCAGATGAATGCCACACAACACAGATGAAAAATAATGTTACGTCCACGGCTGCCCCTGGCACCCCGGCAGCTGATACCGGGGCTACCGGCGACTCAACCCCTGCTCACGTAGCAGCACGCTTCCGGCGGCGAGGCACACCTGCGCTCAATTAGCAGAACCGTACTTAAGCACAGCGCTGGTGTGTCCTTCTCGCCAGATGATCTCTCAGTCTTCTGCAGGCAATTTCACGTGTTTCACGTCCTGG
>NW_018128817.1:0-8551 GCF_001952655.1 Monopterus albus
ACTCCAGCACTGGGCAGCTGCTGCTGCTGCTGCAGGCTTTAGACAGCAGATTAACAAGAATTACACTATGTTCTGATACTACAGTCTATATCAATTTGTATTCTGTGGTGCCAACTCTCTAATATTCCGCATAATCTTTATCAGTGAATTTGATGTTTGCTAGTGTGTATCATATCTTGATAACACGTTATTAAACTGACCTAAAATATTTACCTTAAAAATCACGTTTCAATAATTAATGTCATAGGAAATAGTAATTATGACTAGCTTTGGATGTACATGTTACATGAGGCCTTGTAAGAACATATTAAGCTCTGACAATTAAAAATAAAAGTAAAAGTTGTGGCTTTTTCTCTCAAGCATTTCCACCCTGATTTTTCATGTCAGTTTGGACCTCGAAGAAGATTTCTCAGAAGGTTCAGTCTAAATTTAAATACATTTTTTGTTGCCTGCATTTTTTGTTTGTTTTAAATATGTTGATTAAACTATTGTGAAGACGCTAAAGGGCAGTTTTCACTGCTGACGGTCTTTGGCTGAGGTGTAATGACAGCTTCAGCCACCAGATGGCGACTCTGGACTACTCCACAGCCCTCTGCACCAAACTCCGTTTAGAAAAAAAACCAGCAATTTTAAAGTCCTACCTGTCAAAGGTAACGTTAATTTTACACAATTTTAAGACAGTCAGACGTTTTAACCACGCCACAGGTTCTCGTGATAATTCGGCATGTATGTGGCTCACAAAAACCCACGTAACGTTACACTACGATTATCCCAAAATATAAAGTCTGAGTTGATTTACACACCTTCAGCCCAGATTACTATAGGCAGCTGTTTTGCTATAATGGGATTTTGCTGAAATGACTACTAAGTGAAAAGGATCTCACGTAGTATTCTCCACATATGCCGGAATTTGTATGGGCAAATTAACACCGACTACACACATTTTTCACGAGGTTTGAGAAACGTAGCGTTATTTCACTACACAAAACGCGCCTAACGGAAACGCTAGAACGGTAAATACACCATTAACCGTGCATAAACGTATACATGTATGTTTAGTTTAATGTATTTTCCAGTGCAGCAAAGTAGAGATACCGATATCTGCCTACCTCGGATGAAGCAGGTTAATGCGACCAAGGAGAGTTTATAAATTGTAGAGAACTCCGTCATGGTTGATTATGTTTCTTCTGCTTTGAGCTCCTCTTCTCTGCTGTTTTCACACGGACTAAAGTTAGTTTACCTCGGTGGTTTTCCCCTGCAAGTCCACGATCATTTTAGTTTCACTTTCACATACAAAGTCTGTTAAGTTAGACAGGAAAAATACCAATTCCGGTCATAATTTCAAAATAAAAGTACCACACTGAGCGTAGGACTTCAGGTATAAGTGAAAATAAAACTGGCAGGAAACAAAGATTAACTCTGTGATAGAACTCGAAAGGAAAGACTATTAACAATGAGAAGTTCTCCAGGTCTATAGGTAGATGGCGCCCTCTGACAAGCAATGATCCACCAGGACTCGATCTGGACGTGATCCGCAACCTTTCTGTACCTTTTTTGCTTCCTTGGTTTGTTCATCTGAAAATAAATGTCCTACAAATGAGTTTTATCATAACTACAGCTGGTTAGAGGATGTTGGTTTATGCGCAGCAAGACTCCTTTTATCCAGAAAAAGACAGTAGTGAGAATCACATGGACATGTGAGGCTGCAAACTGTCAGGAACAGGATCCTGAGGACGGAGGTCAGATGAGGACAAGAGAAACAGAAACAACAAAAGCTCTGAATAATCCCTGTATATTCCCATATACAGCTTTTGGTTTTATGTATCTTTTAGCACAACAGCCTACATTATCATCGCTGCATAAAAAAGATTTTTTCAGACACTCTCATCTTGTTCTAATTAACAAAATACAAGACAAGTTCATGACCATCATATTCAGAGCAGTACTTGGGTAGCATGTTTTAAAGGCCCTATGTTTTTAACATGTACATTTTTTGATAAGTACAATTAATTTTCAAGCAATAAATTGGTTATTTTTTGTTCTCTTTTGCTGTTTCTTATAGATTTAAAACCAATTGTATGCGCTTTATTAATGACCTTTCAGTCTAACATGTCAGAAACTTTACTGATGTTCATTTTTTATTATTTCTCTGCAGCAAGTCTTTTGTTGGACACAAGGGGAAGGTGGCAAAACAAGGAGGACAAGAAGCTTTAATAGCCTGGTTGGAACAAATGAGATAACAACCAAAACCTGCTCTTCCTGGTTTGGGCACCAAAATGTGCAAATCATGCCAAGACTCTGTGTCATAAACTCAAAAATGAAACCTAACATGCTCACATGTGATTTCCCATAAACAGCACAGAGGGATGTGTTGGTTCTGCCCAGCGTGGAGCTCTAACTCTGTCACTGCGTCCTGAAGAGGGAGCTTTCATCAAGGGTTTTCATCCATAGTTGTAGTTTAAACCAGGTTTGTTGGCCTCCTGTTAGAAACAGGAGCAGCAGGGACAGAAAGACAGAAGAGAAGAGTTGTATTCTGGGAAGGTTCCGTTTGTTCCAAATAATTAAAGTAAGTTGTTAATCTTCATTTATGTGTAAAAGAATGAATTGCAATAATTAAAGTAAGTTGTTAATCTGGAGGGTTTCATTTATGTGTAAAAGAATGAATTGCTCGGAATCAAAACATTATTAAGGCAGATAATATGGGATAGGCTATCTTTTTAAACCTGAAATCCACACTGGGGTGAAATCATTAGGCTTGTGTGTGTGTGTGTGTGAATCTAATATACAGCCAGTTTGCCCTGCAGTGACTGCCAGGTCAGAGAGGAAGACAACAACAAAGGCAGACACAAAATGGCAAGCACACTGTTTTCAGAGGGCGAGGTGTGGCACAGTCACATGTCCTGTGTTTGCATGAGTGTGACCTTCATTTAGGAACTTTATAACACCACAGGGTGCTGTGTTTTGCAGAACTGACAATGCAGTCAAAGCTCTGCTCAGGTTTAATTTCTTATTTTGTGTTAACAACATTTAATTCAGAGGATCACTGCAGACCCCTCACACCCCGGACACAATCTGTTTGAACTCCTCTCCTCTGGACGGCATTACAGGTCACTGTGCACCAAGACAACCAGGAACAGGGACAGTTTCTTCCCCCAGGCCGTCACTCTGATGAACACTTAACCAATGACAGTATGACTGGACAATAACCCTCAGTGCAATACCTGTAAATATACATTGTACAGATTATACAGATTCATACAGGTCTCTAGTTTTAAGTACTCTATTTTTATTCCTATTTATCTCATTTCATTGAGCATTCCTTTGTCTGTCTGCATTGTTTACTGTCTGTTTATACTGCTTATTTTGCATTGTTTGCACTGTTTGTTGCTTGTTAATACTGCTTATTTTGTTATAATACACAGCCTTATGCTGGTTTACTGTTTACTTGCCCCTTGCATGGGGATATGTACATACACAATGAGAGCCGATCATGTACCAGAGTCAAATTCCTCGTGTGTCCGACACACCTGGGCAATAAAGCAGATTCTTATTTTGATTAATTTGCTGATAAAACTTTGAAACACACAACACTTTCTGCCACAAGTAGGAGAAAATGGCACAAGGTTTTAACTCAACTGAACAACAATGGGGATACTTGTTTGGTTCTTTTAAAATTTAAGAGCGATATAACAGTTGTGCAGTTTTTGTTTGAATCAAAAACAAGACAATAAGGAAGCAGAGATATTACAAAACAACACTTTAACAGTAGCTTTAACAAGAAAATAACTCAGCAACTTACTATATTGTTCTTCAGTATCATTATGTGTTATTTGAACTTTGTATTGTATGTATTTGATAATATTAGTTACTTTTCAGAATCAGATGAATAAAACAAAATACAGTATAATCATCAGACTTTATTGATCTCAGAAGAATATAAGGCAGTTGACATTAGCTCCACCTTTACCAGCTGTGACATGAAAGTGATAAACACAATAATACATGAATTATTATAATCCAATAATATAATAATTTACATGTATTTAAAATGTTGCATTCTACATTGGTATTTTTAATATTTTAAGTATATTTTGATACTTTTACTTTTATTTTATTAAATGCTGAACTTTTTCCTTTCACAGTTTAAAAAAAAAATTATTAATACGTGTAACTTTGATTTGACATAATATTCACAAATGTTGTTTTGCATTTTTCACGCTACCTTCCAGTTTTTGTTTGCTTGTGAATTCTTCACTGCTGAGAAAAAAGTGGAAACCGTTTCTTATCTGCTTTAAACTAACGTTTTCACCCTATAAAATCCAGGATCTAACCTGCATACGTGATTTTCTTACCTCCCAATAAATTAATAAATTCCTGCACATTTGTTTACATTAGCATATCAAATATTATACGACAACAGCATAAATTACAGTACTCATGTCAAATCTGAACTAAGTCAAGAAACCAACATTCTACTGTACTTTCAATTTCGATTATAACCTCAGTTGGTCAGTTTCACCCAGAGTTTAGTGACGTAATACTCAGACTGGATTCTTATTGGCTCAGATATTAACTCTTCTTCCTTTTTGCTCTTGTGGGTGGCAGTGTTGCCAACTTGGCGACTTTTTCGCAAAATCTGGCCACTTTCCAAATTCTCTTGGTGACTTTTTTTTTGTCAAAAGCGACTAGCGGCAAATCTAGCGACTTTTTCTGGTGTTTTGGAGACTCTGACGTGAAAGCACGTATCAATCTGCAGCTACAGTCCTCAACGAACAGCGGGTGCTGCCGTAAGCCCCACCCTGGTCCCAAAACACCCACAGTAGTCTCACGCAGCAGTCAGAGCAGGGAGACCCACGCCGCTCCGCGTCCAGACCGCAAATGAATTGCGCATGCGCAAAGCCGCCGCTGAGCCCGGATAAAGGAGGAGGGATGGACGTGGAGCTAGTAATTACACCCCACATAAGTCTTGATTAAATTTGATATTCTAACATTTAACAATACAGGACAAAATAGATTTATGTAATGTGGCTCTAGACAAAGCACTGAAGTCATGAAGTTATTTTGAGAAGTGATGGCCTGTTTCAATGGCAAAATAAAAAATAAACAAGCCAAGAATCAACAGAAGAAAGTTCATTTGTAGTTCTAAACATATTTAGAGTGTTTTTACTCACTTTCTCCTACAGTGTCCATTACAATTACATGCAAACTGACTATTATGCAAATTAGGCGATGCCGTCATTCAACGACTTCTAGCGACTTTTAGGACAGTCAATAGCTACTTTCCTTACTGAGGAGTTGGTAACACTGGTTGCTGGAGCTGGAAATGTAAGAAACACACGCAGTGTTACAGTCTCCGGACAACTACATTAGTTATTTGTGTATTAAAGAAGTAGATCCTACCTTCCACCATGAAGACTTTTATTTTTCTGTCTCTCCTGGGAATAGGTCTACACACCGCGACGGCAGGTGAGTTAACATTTTAAACACAAACTGGCTTTATGACTTTACACAGCTTGGGTTCGTGCACGTACATATGCGTTCTCTGTTCGGTTGGTCACTTCATTGTAGATTATAAAAATGATCTGAAGTTCACCATAATAGATTCTGTCTCTCTTGTGCTAAGTCGCCGAATCCTGATGTTTTTACTTAGTTACCGTCGAAAGTTTGACAAGAAGAAATGTATTTATTCTATTTCTGAAAGGGGCTGTTGAACAAATAAAGCTTTTGTTGACCAAAACTATTGCGCTTGTAAAAATTAGGTTAACCACAAAGCCTTAACAAAACTGGAAATAATATGTATCTTAGTCTTTAATTTAAGCTTGAAATCACTGTGATTTTAAACATTATGTAACGTATTTTATTGCCCTTTTCATTTTTAGGTAGCTTATAATTTATGTTTTAACAGTCTCCTCGCTACAGATCATCCAGCTTGTGTCAACAAGCATAATGGTGTTAATGCTGCTGTTCAGGTTTTGGATTTTTGTTTTTAACGATACACACAGGTCAGATTTACAGTTGAAGCCAGAAGCTTATATACACCTAGGTTGTTGTTAAACTCGTTTTGCAAGTTGGTTAGGACACTTACTTTATGCATATCACAACTAATGGTTCCAACAGTTAAATCTGTAAGATAATTCATTAATATGTTTCCTATTATGTTACCTTCCCCCCATCATAACAGACAAATAGCCAACATTAATGCCATAAATGTAAATACTAAGTGACAACCGAGTGAAGTGTTTATCTCACCATATTGTTTAACCTTTATATTGTCCTATATTATATAATATTCAAAAATATTTTGAGCCAATTCACAGAGAATTCCATAGTTTATTTTGTTTGTTAGAGCCAATCACAACATGCTAATAGTTATTACATTTCCTGTATGTACAGCATGTTGTTCAGCAGAGCTAGACTGATAAACCTGCCATCTGTTGGCAGATATTTGTTTATTGCAGATATACTGTAATTATGGTATATACTGGTAGTAAGTAACAAGAATTTGCAGTAAAGAAATGAAACTCTTGGTTTGATGTGACAGTGCCAATGAGTTTGTCCAGCAGAGAGCACTGAACTATTTAATGTTAAACTGTCAAATAGCCACCTGCCATATGTCCTGGTCACAATCAAACAAAACTAAGGAGTCTGGATCACGTTTGTTTATTTGTTTGTGCTATCCATTTATATAAAAATATACATTGACAAATCATATTTTTAAAGTTTCAAAAGTTTATATTTAGGGGTGTAACGATACAACCAGCTCATAATTTGGTTCAGTACACTCAGAATAACACATTTCTTTTTAGGTATGTAAATTCACACAGACTTGTTTTCAAATATGTTCTTATTCAGACATTTCCCTTATTCCGTAGTTTACAGTGCAGTTAGATTAGAATCCGGCTAATGTAATGTGTGGCTAACAACTTGGTCAAGACAACAGATCTGGCCTGTTGCTCCCTCTTGTTAGCATTAAATAAATTATATGGGAGTTTTGTCTGGATATTGCCATACATTTTTTAGTTTCATGCTGCATATTGTCACATTTTATTTAACATCACAATACATTATTACACCCCTATTATTGTCTGTATTGGCCTCAAAAATCCAGTATTGGTTGGGCTATACTGTTGAGATAGTTGTACTATTATCAGAAAATATATGTATGTCCTGGACAGTTTTACAAAATATTTTTGGTCCAGTGCAGAGCTTGTAAAATGCAGCTTAGCAGAGAAATCTGAAATGTAAAATAATTTGATTGTAAAAATTCACATATCTCCTGAAAGCCTATTCAGTACACAGTGGAAAAACATTTTAAAAGTCATTCTTTAATTCAGTGTATAACTGTTTGCAATTGAAAGTTAAAAGTTATTACTTAACATAGCTATATTTGTTCACACTTTCTGGGATTGCCAGAAGATTTGGTTTTACATAAAATACTGGTTAACAAAGATACTGGGAGTGAAACTTGAATGTACACGAGTTGGTCAGAAGTTTACATACACTTAGACTGAAGTAATTAAAAAGATTTTTTTTAAACCACTCCACAGATGTTATGTTAATAAGCTCTCATTTTGGTAAGTTGGTTAAGACGTGTACTTCATGCTTGACACAAGTAATTTTTCCAGTTGTTTACAGATTTTTTTTCCCTGCTGGTTGAAATATGGTTGTAAACCAAACAAAGAAAACAAAACCAGCTATATTTCATATCCTCAGGAAGAAGAACAATCAGTTGTCACTAGTCACAGTTTATGGTCTAAGAATAGAAACTGTTAGGGAATTAATCAAATATCAGAATTTGTTGAAGATAGAAAATAAAACAAAAATCACACACAGTGTTTACATTTTGGTCAAAGGTTTGTGATTTCATTTTTCAAAGGAGCGTAAAAACAAATGTCTCCACCAAGTTTCACTTCACATTCAGAAAAAAACACGACACCTGCTGTAACCAGTGACAGTCGGGTTCATCACTGCATAGTTCATTCATTTAATATTTTATTATTTTATTATTATTTAATTTTATTTATTTATTATTTAATTTCATAATAAATACATTTTTATGGCAAACTATCAGAAATATAACAAAGCTATAATGAAATATGTTTCTTGAGCAAACCAAATACTGCTATATGCTGCTGTATATTTGTTTTTCCTGACAGCACAACAGACAATTAGGACGTCTTCATGTTCTGTTCTTCCTGATTCAGTGCAGGAAAATAACATAATAACAGTGATTTATAAAACTGTAATTCTGAAAACTGAAATCATGACATGAACTTTTTCTTACAGTGACTCACTCTCTGAAGTATTTCTACACTGCGTCCTCTCAAGTCCCAAACTTCCCAGAGTTTGTGATTGTCGGGATGGTTGATGATGTTCAGATAAGTTACTATGACAGCAACACCAGGAAGGCAGAAGCCAAACAGGACTGGATGAAGAAAGTCACAGCAGATAATCCACTGTACTGGCAGAAGCAGACTGAGACCTGTGTGAATGACCAGCAGGTCTTCAAAGCCAGCATTGAAACTCTAAAGCAGCGCTTCAACCAAACTGG
>NW_018128818.1:0-6067 GCF_001952655.1 Monopterus albus
TCCTTGAACACACCAAGTAGATCCCTCTTCACACAGACACCATCTCACACACATCCTCATCCATAGATCATGTTATGAAAATAAACACAAAACAAAATGCAAGCACAATCATTAAATTGCACACATATTCCGCTGTTCTTAGTCCTGGTTGAAATACATTCTATTTTAATTCAGGTTTTTAAAAATGCGTACCTATGTGTTTTCTGGCCGGATGTCTGATGCCATTTCCCCCTGGCCAGTGTGTCAGTGTCTGATTTTAGGTCTTGTGATGAGGCAATCCGCAAAACAGCATGGAGGTTGTCATCGGTAATGCGTGATCTGTGCTTGGACTTGTTTAGATTCATTATTGAAAAGATCTGTTCGCATAGATAGTTGCTCCCAAACATTGACAGAACACAAGCAGCATGAAGTCAGAACTGTGGCATCAAACCAGGGGGCAGTAGACGGTAAGAGTCCTCGATTGCAGCATCCTGGAACTTTGTTCTCAGGCCACTATCACTTTGAAGCTCAATTAACTCCATCTGAAGGTGATGGGGCGCATTGCAGATGTCGGTGGTGAAAGGATCGGCAAAGATGGCAAAACCAAAGAAGTGCCGATCAAACTCATTCATTAATCGGTTCAGTTTGGTAGCCAACCGAGCACATGAAAAAGCACCGGGGACTGAGGCTGAGATGCTCTGACAATCAGGAAAGTGGGCAATTTCTCTTTTCTTGGACATTTTGGGATCATCTATAGAGATTTCTCGATTCCACTTAAAGTGGAGAGATACTTCATGGGTAACAATCTAAATGTATTGTGAGAGATGTAGTTTATGGTCAATGCACACTTTAAAGTAGAATATACTTATTTTAATATATATTTGCACCTATTGCCACGTAAAATGACGTGACGAGCCACATTTGGCCCGAGGGCCTTGAGTTTGACACGTGCTCTAGAGAGAAGAAGAGAGGAGAGTGTTGGGACCCGGTACTTTTCACCAGCTAACTCTGAGAGACGAAGCAGTCCAAGTAACTTCAAAACAGTGCTGATTTATTCAGTGAACACAGGTAAAATTAACATTACACACTCAGGTAGTTTTGCACCTCCAACATGCACGCAGGTAGCTGAAAGATGAAAGACCCTGAACCACAACAGGCCTATACATTATATCACTTTGGTTGGGCTAGCCCCATTCTACACAGGAACACCAAACCGTGACGTCTCCCAGTGCCAGCTTTGCAGCTGGCCATGGCAGTAGTCAAAGCATGAAGAACATCAATGTGTGATTGTCTGTTGATTATGTGGTGTGTAGCTAAAACATTCTAACACAACCTCTAGTGACATGTCATGACATTAAACATAAGAAAATATTATGGCTATGACTACAGTTATACACGTCATAATAATAATAATAAACATCCTGTCTTCTAACAGTCATCAGCTTTCTATCTAGTTATCCTTGACCATAAGCAACCTGCAGTAACTCATAAGAATGACTAAGCATTTAACAGCCTGAGCTAGACATCCTGTCTACTCTAAACATTTCTAATACATCAAGTATCTAACCAATATCTATCTGACTAAAAATACCTAACAAGAGCAAGGAGGTTAGAGTGGAAAAATTGACAGAGGAAGTGATATCTGAGGACACAGAGACAGGAAGGCTTAGGAGTGGATGAGGAGAGAACGAGGGATGAGCGCTTACATGTGTGTGTCTGCCTCTTCTGCTGTACATTTAAAAAGCATTTGGCTTTAAGGTGACCTTTGTCACAGTTTTAGGGAGAGAAAGAATATATATAGGTGAATAGTTTCATGGCCTTTGCTGTATACTTGCCTGCAGGATGAGTTACGTATTTTTCTGGTGCTACAGAAAGATGGGTGGGACAATGCCTATTTCAGGGACAGCAGGGTCACATAATAAGAACAAAAGCAAATCCACTCTGCACCACTGGCTCACCAAGTGATACTTCAGCACCTTAATTATGCACATACATTCACCCACATCACATTATAACCATGAAAAGACCAATCCATGAATTGATTTAGGTGTTGCACTCTAGTTATGTTGCCATTTCTACTCTAGCATAGTTAAGTGAATGCTATTTCACTGACTGCAAACGTATGTTTAGCTTGATGTCAGCAGAAATGCCCTGTGATCCTTTGAGGTAGTTCACATGAATGTGGATATTATTCACACTGACACTGTTTATGATATCCAGTAGACTCTGGCGGGAACCCTAAATTAATGCACTGTTTTGTTCAAATCAACTGCAGTACTGCAGTTGCATTAAACATTAGTGATATTGTAATTGTAAATACTTATTTTGTAATTGAAAATATAATTTGATCATTTATATACATAAAGAATATTAATTGACATGTATACAGTATAAAGAGTACTAAAGTTTTAAAATATAAATTACTTAAAGGAAACCAGTTTCCTTGGTGATTTTGGCCATAGTATTTATTGTTAAAACTGATTACCTGAGTCATTTTTGTTCGCCATTCTTGAATCTTTACATTAATTCATATATATATATATATATATGTGTGTGTGTGTGTGTGAATTACCATATGCTGATGTTAGTCATAAATATCAAATGTGCTTTAAAAAAATGTTTATAATAATGACTGGCAGCGACTGGGTCTTAAGAATTTGAATTAAAATTTTTATATACCTCACAGTATGATTTTTTTCTGCTGTCTGTCAACAATGACTGGCCCAAACTGGAACAGACTCGGTCCAACTCAGTCAGATTTTGTAGTTATATTCTTGGCCAAGTCTCTCTTGAAAAAGAGATCTTGATCTCAATGAGACTTCCTGGTAAAATAAAGGCTAAAATAAATAAAAACTAAAAACTGATGAATGCTAGTTCCATTATGAGATATTCAGTCTCATGACTGCAGAGAGCTAACATTTCTCACATTTTGCATTTCTCCCTTTCTCTTTATCTTTCTGGCTTGTCCTCATATCACTCCAAATCAACAGTGGGTGTTCAACACTTCATCATAGAGAATGTTCCCCTATTGTCTACCCCTCCATCCTTCAACAGTCTGCAGATAACAATTCAGAGGTTTAGTGCTCTACAGATTTCAGCTCTCCATCCTTCCTCTTTTCTCTTTTTATGATTCCATGTCTCTTTTTTCTTAGTTTGACTGACGATTTTGCTGATAAGTCATATTAGAAATAATTCATAATTAGCTCATATAGGTGGCACAGTGGGCAGTGGTTAGCACTGTCACCTCACAGCAAGAAGAATATGGGTTCAAAATGCCAACCAGATGCCTTTCTGTGTGGAGTTTGCGTGTTATCCTCATGCATGCATAGATTTACTCTGGGTATTATGGCTTCCTCCCGCAGTCCAAAAACATGCAGGTTAGGTTCACTGGCTACTCCAAATTGCCCATAGGTTTGAATGTGAGTATAAGGATGGTTGTCTGTGTCTATGTGCCAGCCCTGGGAGAGACAGGCAGCCTGTCCTCTCACCCAAGGTCACCTCCAACCCTCTACTCTACTGGATGAGCAGTGGAGGGATGGATGGGTGAACGATTAACTTGCATATCTTGGCTTTGAAATTACTTTAAAAAGGTGAACAGGTGCAGCAGTAAAAATGGATAAAAAGGCTGTCCCCCTTCCCTCTGATACTTCAGTCATTTTGTGCCATGCATTATTTAACTGATTCTAAACTTTCTCTGAATGCCAAAGGAAAAGAGAAGAGGAAAAGGAGATGATGATTCAAGAGAGCAAAAAAAGAGTCTGTATTTTAAGTCCATCACACTGAGTGGGAAGCATTTTTGACTTTTTAACAACTTCCTTTTCATCTTCGAGATTTAATTGATTCCAAAAAATGTCTTGCACAAATAAGATGCAGTTAGGCTAGATACTATAGGCTGATAGCAAAAATAGGCAAAACAAAGAAAAAACAGGAAGCAAGGGGATGAGTGTAATACAGCTGTGTCTTGTGGATGTTCTCACTATCCATCAGCTTATAGTTTACACAGGCTTTTCTCATGCATCACTGCCATCAGCCTGTCATAGCTTAGCTACATGCCTGCTCTTAAATGTGTGAAAATCTGCTCCCTTGGAACGTGCATATCAGGGCCTTTGGAACAAACATACAGGCAGACACAGACACATGCAAACACCAGCATTTCAACTGAACAGAGATGCAGATTCACATGCTCGCCAGCATTACAAACCATGCACGCATACACACATTGGCTCACACACACGCCTCAAGTCACATTTTGATGGCTTGAAATGCCTTTTATACAGATTGAGTACAAACCCTCAGCAGATCAAAATCTCACCTTCAATTTGATATGGGACTGAAAGGAGCAATGTCATTCCAGCTGAGCAGAAATGCCTGTCAGCCCACACATCTGCCATTGCAGCAAATTCTAGAAGTTGATTTTTATTCTGTCTGACAGTATTACTTACCCCACATGTATATCACTGCATTTCTATCCCTGTACTTAGCGAATGACCTCATATGGACTCAAAGATGAAGGGAATACTTCAAAGTTCAGACATTTTACCAATTCTGGCTTCTTTCTGGGTGGTTGGCTTTAGGGTTAGATTGAGGGATGAAGAGTTTAAAGACTGAACACATTCAGTGGTCCAGTGCAAAAATGTATAATGCAGGCTCATATATTCACAACAAACATGCACAAATACATGTGTGCATTTTCTATTTCTACTACGAGTTTTTTTTTCACACACTAACCTCTAAATTTTGTCCTATGACAACAGATGTTGGGCACACATGTGATGGAGCGCTTGCGCTCGACAAGCCCTGCGCAGCAATATACAGCTCACTTGTGTATAAGACCCTCTTTGATATTCTGTGCATGACTGCTGGCTGAGGTTAGCAAGTGGATCACATCTATTACCTTGCTAATTCTACAGCTTGGCCTTTGCATAATACACATTTTCTCTGAGAGCGTGAGTGTGAAAGAGAAGATGAGAAAAATGGGGGGAGAGAGAAAAAGGACAAAGGGCAAGTAATGAAAACACATTGGCAGTGACTTAATGAGTGAACCTTGCCATTGTAACGTTGGCCTCTGATTGTAATTGGGTTAATGAAATGAATGCTATGACTCCTGCCAGATGACAAACATTATGTTTCCAACCATTTGCACAATCTTCCACTTATATATTATACACTACTGCATGTGCCAAACACAATTATATCAGGAGGACATGTTTCCTGTTAATACTCATGTCAACGGTGGGTTACTTTTTCAACATTTATTTTCTTTAGGTTTCCAATTTCTCAAAAAATTTTCACTTAGTGATTTGAATTGTGTGAAATACCTGAAACTAGGAGCAGAAAACTGTGTAACGCCACTTCTTGAGTATGTACACATCTCTACCTAGGTCTCTAGGAGCTGAGAGTAAAAGCAATAACCGGTAACACAGGGGTAAGTTTTTATTGTGAACATTTTTAGTTAGAAATTTATGGCCTTCCCAAAATACACAAGGAAGGAGCCCCACTCAGACCCATTTTTAGCAGCATCAACTCTGTGACTTACAACATAGCCAAGCATGTGGCCACCATCCTGGCTCCTTTGGTGGGAAACACAACACCACATAATAAACTCCCAGGACTTCGCAAGGAAAGTCCAACAACTGCAGCTGGAGCAGGATGAGACCATGGTCTCATATGATGTCACGATGATGTGAAGAAGAGACTGCTGAAGGGTGACACGCTAAACAACAGGACTAACCTCACCCCAGACCATGTATGCACTCTGCTGGAACTCTGTTTAAACACTACCTACTTCCAGTTTAGGGGGCACTTCTATAGGCAGCAACATGGCTGTGCGATGGGCTCCCCTGTGTCTCCTATAGCTGCCAACCTGTACATGAAAGAAATTGAGGAGAAAGCCCTGGCTTCCTTCACTGGTACCACTCCCAGCCACTGGTTCCGCTATGTGGATGACACATGGGTTCAAATCAGCACCCAGGAGGTAGACGCTTTCACCAAGCATATCAATTCTGTGGATGACAACATCGAATTCACTCATGAGGACGCCAGAGATGACTGTCTGGCCTTTCTGGATTGTGCAGTCCACTTGGGAGGG
>NW_018128818.1:6511-8455 GCF_001952655.1 Monopterus albus
CATTGCTATACAATATTAATCCTTTCTGGGCTGTCGAACCGTGACGTCACCTGATATGCCAGCTTGCAGCTGACTATAACGTTAGCCAAAACATGAGGAAAATCAAGGTGTGTGGCTGTTGTTTTCGTGGTGTGTATCTAAAACAATTTGACATAACATTACACATTAAGACAAATATTATGGTTACTTTTACCGTCATAATAACATTTATCCCTGACTGCAGCCTTTCTCTGCTTTAACTAACCTTGCCTTTAACAGCCTGAGGAAGACATCCTGGCTACACTAACATCTTCTAATACAACAGATCTCTAATCAATATCTATCTAACTAAGAAATTACCTAACAGTTCTAACTGCAACATTTCAAGAACCTTCTCAGAATGTTGTCAATGTAATGTGTCTTGCATAACATTCACGCAATGTTATTTATTAGACAATGTTAGAACATTGTGGCTGCAACATTCTGATAACCTTCTCAAAACATTCTCACTGCAATGTTCCTTAAGTAATTTTCAGGCAATGTTACATGTTATACAGAGGTAGAACTTACATAATTCCAACATTCTGAGAACCTTCTCAAAACACTGCATAAAAATGAATCTTGGTTTAATAATTATCATGGTAACAAAAAGCAATAGGGCATGTTTATTAACTTTCTGGTTGTAGCTTTGTCTTGAATCAACCTCCAGCTGAAACTCCAAATTGTACCTTATGCTCTGTAAAGATATGAGCCCAGCTGGAATTCCCCAATGTAGAGGGTGTAAATGTAAATGGAGCCAGTGGAATTTGAGAGCATAGAGATGTAAATGGTTGAGCTGTGTGACCACAAAAGAAATGCTAAACAGATGAGACAGTTGAATGAGAGCATAGAGATGTAGACCAGGCCTGCTGGAACTTACAGTCAGACTTAGGATAAAGGTCTAAATTTGCGTAAAGATCTTGACTATCTTCTACAAATTTCCTATTAATTCTGTGTACAATATGTTTTTCTTTTCTACGTGATCATGTCTGACCAAACCACTCTCTTCACTCCAGCAAAAATCTCAACACAGTTGTTGTGGGTTTTTTTTAGACCATAAAAATTTGTGTGTCACTCAGAAGGATGGGAGGGACTAATTGGTTCTTGGTTGGTCAGAAGAAGGGGCTCTTGATGTGTCAGTCAGAAGGAGGGGCGGAACTGATTGGTTTTTTTTTTTAGGCACAGGGTGCAGCAGTGTCAGCTTGCACTATCCATCGCCATTTGAAGAGACCCATGGGGACCCCACTGATGACACAGAAACATAAAAAACTGTTATGTTTAAGTCCCCCTCACTAGGAGGGTGAGGGAGAACTGAGGTTGGACTCAATTGGGCTGACCCAGGTGCTAGTAGGAAAAAAGGTGGAGAATTTTTAAATATTAAAAAACATCTAAGAAGTGGAGCAAGGGTTGCGCATGCCGTGGTCACGGGGTAGAGTGCTTGCTAGTGCGTCGTATCCGCGAATACTAACGGGAAACTATCTTACACAATATAAAAACTAACACTGTAGCACAAATCTGTAGCAATATGTACTCACTTGTTTATTGCATTTTCCCATCGACTATTGATCTTGGCATTTATCCAATGTTTATCATGGTACCCATTTAATTACTAATATTTTTGTTTGCTGTTTCTGTCTTTTAGGGGGCAGCAGTGAGTCAAGGATTCTAACCTGGTATGGTCTTTTTGTGAATGATTTGACTTCAAATTGGAAAGTTGAATTTGTTTCTTGGCTTTGAGATTGTCTCTGTGGCTCTTGCTATAGCATTTTAGCATATCTGTTTGGTTACAGCTTGATGGTGTTGTTAGATCTGGATTGCAATGGTGATGTTGTTAGAATCTAACCTCTTTGTTAGAAATTAACCCAATTCTTTTGTTGGAAGCACGAGAAGTGACAATAGGGGAGAGGACTGTTTAAAATCAGCGGA
>NW_018128819.1:0-5229 GCF_001952655.1 Monopterus albus
AGAGAGAAAGAGAGAGAGAGAGAGGCTCCTTCTCTCTCTTTATCCAGACTACTTCCTGCAGTGGTGCACTGCTGCCCTCTCCTGGTTCTTACTGCTCCTTGTCAACAGTCCTTTATGTGTGACCACATGTTCCAGCAGCTGCTCAGTCCTGCTCCGATCATGTAGGTTGTGTCAGTGCACAGAGCAAAAGCGGCTCCTCCCAGGCCTCTGTGCAGCTTCCTCAGATGACAGGAACTCTTCCTCTCACTGAGGGTGGGCCCCACTGTCTCTGCTCTACCACGCCCATGTTTGCCACCAGGTCCTTCCCTCTGCTGACAAAACTAATTTTGGTTTTGAAATCATGAAGGTCCATGATGTCAAAATGTTAAGATATGGAGATGGGAAATGGGTTGGTTTTCTGTGACGTCGCCAGTCTAACACAGGGCTGACACACACACACACACTACGACTCACACCTACAACAAATTTAGGACGCACCAGCCAACCTAACCTGCATGCAGACACACAGCTGCTGGGCAAAACAGGAAATGCCTGTTTCTTACAATATTTATTCAGCAGTTGTAGATGAAGGCTGACAGATGCCAACTGCACATCAACCATGAAGAACCTACTAACAAGTCTTGTTCTTCGGAACCTCAGCATCTACGGTTCAATCATCGTGATGTTTACCTACAGCATTTTGCTTGACAAGGACTTTGCATGCACTTGCAAACCTCAAGTCTTTGAGTGCGATTTATACATGGCTCTGCCAGTTTTTCTCATATTTGTCTTGATCCTCTGGACAGACAAGCCACTCGAGAGAGTGTGTAGATACTGGTGCACACACTCTGGATGCTGCTCAGCCTGTGGATCCCCCTCTTCAGACCATGGATCGCCCTCTTCAAACAGTGGATCCTCCTCTTCAGACAGCGGATCCCCCTCTTCAAACAGTGGATCCCCCTCTTCAGACAGCAAATCCCCCTCTTCAAACAGTGGATCCCCCTCTTCAAACAGTGGATCCCCCTCTTCAGACAGCAAATCCCCCTCTTCAAACAGTGGATCCCCCTCTTCAAACAGTGGATCCCCCTCTTCAGACAGCAAATCCCCCTCTTCAAACAGTGGATCCCCCTCTTCAGACAGCAAATCCCCCTCTTCAAACAGTGGATCCCCCTCTTCAGACAGCAAATCCCCCTCTTCAAACAGTGGATCCCCCTCTTCAGACAGTGGATCCCCCTCTTCAAACAGTGGATCCCCCTCTTTAGACAGCAAATCCCCCTCTTCAAACAGTGGATCCCCCTCTTCAGACAGCAAATCCCCCTCTTCAAACAGTGGATCCCCCTCTTCAGACCATGGATCCCCCTCTTCAAACAGTGGATCCTCCTCTTTAGATGATAAAACAAAGTGCAAGCGCAGCTTGTTCTGTTTTACCATACTACAAGTTATCCAGGCAGTTTGTATTGGTGCGCTGTGGGTTGCTTTTGTGTTACTGGATGGAGACTGGTACATCTGCTGTTGGTGCAGTCAGACAGAACAAACAGAGCACTTAGCCTGCAAAACCAACCTGACAGAGGCTGACCAGATATCCATCGCTGAACTGAAAAACAAGTCCAGGGTGAGTTTTTCTTTCCTTGTGCACATTATGTAAATGAACTGTATGAAATGACACAGTGAAGCTGAAGCAGTGTAATCATTGTGATGTTTTGTTTTCAGGTTAGGGGCTCCTGGTTGCTCGTTGGTATTGTTTGTCTGGCTGCCAGTGTGTCACAATTTAGATGCAGTAAGTGCTGTGGAAATCCTTCCAGTTTCTGCGGAAAAGATTTTTATTACAACCTGATTTTGGAAGAGGAGGAAAATGTACTGGAAAAAGAATTTAGAAACATAGCAAAAGAACAGTTGACTACAGAAGTCAAGGACAAAATGAAAAACCAGTGGGAAGAATGTTTTGATGCTGCTGGAATACTGATAAAGGATTTGACAGAAAAAACAAACGCAGCAGCTACAAAGGTTGAGGAGAGAAAAGACCAATGGGAAAAATGTTTTGATGCTGCAGCTGTTTTCTCTCCAGACAAAGAACCTTTACTATTTGCACTATATAAATCCACTTTGCAGGACACGGAGCCCACGGTCACAGGTAAACACGTCCTGTTACTTTCTCTTGCACTGTCACAGGTTTTGCTTTGTGTCATGATCACGGTGACTGGGATGATGTTGTGACTGGGCTGTAGGTCTGGGTAGTGGGGGACAAAGCACTCAGGTCTCTTACATAAGTACCACCACTGTAATACCTCAGTGTAAAATACTCTGGTAAAAGTCCTGCATTTAAAATCTGACTTCAGTCAAAGTCCAGCTACATACTTGAAGAACTGTACCAAAGGTGAAAGTGGTCATTATGCAGTGGCACGTTTCATAAAGTCTGTTACATCACCCTGTTGTAATTATTGATGCATTAACGTGGCGGCTGTTGAAGGCCGAGCTAACTGTAGTACTCAGTAGTACACACTGCTGTGTAGACTGAACTTCTCCCTGGGGACCAGTAGAGAGTATTCCCTCACCTGCTCCAGCTTTACCCCGGCGCATAATCACCACTCATTGGTTCCACTTGTTGATTATTGTCCCTCAGCCTTCAGACCATATAATCTCCTCCTTTCCTCCAGTCACTTGCTGGTCCATCCTCTTTCCATACTCTGCCTGTTCATGTTTTCTCCTAGAAACTGTGTAAGACACTACCTGTTTTGTTTCCCTGTCTTTTCAACCTGTGGACTGTTTTCTCTCTGAACATAGAACCATGGCCCATCGGATGAAATTGTTGCGTTGGATGACGAGCCCAGGGACTCAGGTAAACTTGACCTGTTACTTTCTCTTACACTGTCACAGGTTTTGCTTTATTTCATGATCACGGTGACTGGGATGATGTTGTGACTGGGCTGTAGGTCTGGGTAGTGGGGGACAAAGCACTCAGGTCTCTTACATAAGTACCACCACTGTAATACCTCAGTGTAAAATACTCTGGTAAAAGTCCTGCATTTAAAATCTGACTTCAGTCAAAGTCCAGCTACATACTTGAAGAACTGTACCAAAGGTGAAAGTGGTCATTATGCAGTGGCACGTTTCATAAAGTCTGTTACATCACCCTGTTGTAATTATTGATGCATTAACGTGGCGGCTGTTGAAGGCCGAGCTAACTGTAGTACTCAGTAGTACACACTGCTGTGTAGACTGAACTTCTCCCTGGGGACCAGTAGAGTCACAGCTTAACCTGTTTTGGTTCATTAGAGCTGTGGTTCTGCTGCTGCAGCAGTACATCCAGCTGTGGGAGAAGTTTGACAGCTCTGTACCGACACAGGTCTGTGTTCACATGGATCAGGCTGCTGAGCTGAGTTTGCTGACACAAATCATGTTTCTTCCCACAGAGACTACACGTGTGAAGGGGGAGGCTTGTGTCCCATCAGTAAAAATAAAGGAAAAAGAAGAGACACCGACTCTGGAGACACTACACCTTTGATGGGGGGGCAGAGGAGACACTGACTCTGGAAACGTTTAATACAACACAAAGTAGCACAGAGTAAAGTTTTCCTACTGTTTCTCACTGGACCAGCTGTGGAAAACCTCGTTTCTCAGCTTTTGTTAAATGTCCTGGCAGATTTAAAGAAATGTTTGACTGTGGCTTGTAATTTTTGTGTTGAGGCTGCAGCCTTCACTTTCCACGGTGTGTGTGTGTGTGTGTGGGGTGGCCTTAATGCCCTGGTTTGGTTGGAGGAAACGCTGCAAAGGAAAATCATGTGACAGAAGAGTGTTGTGTGACAGACCTGTATCTGACTAACTCATTTTGGAAGAGGAGGAGATGGTAGTGAAGGAGACTGAGGATCAAGGCAAATGAAAAGCTGGCCCATAAAGGTCCAGACTAAAATAAGTAGAAGCAGCAGTTTATGAAGAGCAGAGCTACCAGCCAAGAGACCAGCAGAGGAGCTCCCCAGCACTGCTACATGACAATACTACTGTAGCCAGACAGTCTCCAGCTCTGAATGCAGATCTGCTGTGACTCCAGTCTCTTCACTGTGTTTGGACTGTAAATATCTTAAGCCTCTTTTTGCAGCGTGAGATGAGGAAAAACTAACCAGTGGTGCAACTTCATGTGTCTTTGGTTTGTGCTACTGTAATGGAAATTATTGGGTTCTGACATTTTATGGGGCACTAAGGTAATGCTAAGTGATCAATGAATGATATAAAGGGGGGAGGTGTAATGGAAATTACTGGGTTATGGTTGTGTGCTTTTGTTCTTGTTATACGATATAATTCTGTGTCATAAACTTGGAACGTGTGTTTGTATAACTGCTTTGGAAATGCTTTGTCAAGGTCACACCCTAGGCTTAGATGGAAAATAATACCCATGCTATCTGCCCAGTGCTCAGACCGCCTACGTATTTGTTCCTTAACCCTGTGTTTTACTTTTCTCACAGACACTTCACACAGATTCAGTCCCTACACACACCTGCACACTTCATAAACATACACCCAGTCTGTACTGACACACACACACACACAGCCTGTTGCCTAAACAGCTCAGCTGTCTGGGTCCAGCTGCTCGATACCTGTGAAGGCCACATACCTAAGACCCTTCTCTGACTGGTGTACACAAAGGCAACTTGGTTGTTCACTCTTCATTTCTCCAGACTCATTTTAAAATTTCCATCACAACTTGGTGTGAGAAGTGGGATCCCTTGGGTGGTCGTCTGGGACGCAGTGCAGACAGCGACTGATCATCCTGTGAGACAAAGTCCTTCCAGCCTCTACCTCCAATTGACTCAGAGATGAGAAGGCTGCCTGCCAACGCCCCAGATCATCACTCCAGGCATTCCAACAAACTCAACCAGAGATAATCCTCACTGTTTGGTCCGTATTTCTTCCAGCATATTTACGGCCCCATAGATTGTAGGAATCTACGGTGTCTGTTCACCTTTTACTTCAGTTGTGGCAGAAACGAACCATAAGCCTTACAGAGACATCTTTATTGTAAACACTCGGCCTGTGTTGGACATGGATTCAGACAACAGTAAGGAGGTTGGACCTCCAAAGGGACCAGTAGTGGACACTATGCAGAGGAAATGTGGACCAGAGTGTCTTGAATGTTTAAATGTTTTGGGTCAAAGAATTTGGGTTCGCTGAGTACTGCAAAAACAAGAACTGGAGAACATGTTGAAAGAAAATGTCAAATGAAGTAGATAAGCACAAAGGCTGTCTGAGGAAGTAGGG
>NW_018128819.1:5407-6718 GCF_001952655.1 Monopterus albus
AAAAAAACCACCACGTTTTTTTGTATCCACTTGGACCGCCTCGCCTCTCTGAGTTCCTGGTTAAGAGAACCGGAAAGTATCTTTCAATGCTTAATATCTCGATGCTTAACCGCCCAGTGCTCCTTCTCCACCACCACCACACCTGCCTGGGGGCAAAGAGAGAAGGGAACCACGCCCGAACGCTGCTGCTGGGAGGCCGGAGGAGAGAGGCGACGCACACACACACATATGCTACATGCAATGAAGAAAAGTTTGCAGAACACATCCAAACCACTGCTGACAGATTACAAGCACAACTGACTCCAGCCCCTACACATTCACAGTACACAAAGGTGTCAAAAGAATTTTCCAAAGAGAGCAACGAAGTCACTGGAATGGTTTTAGCAGTTATCTTTACTTGCAGCAAGGAGACAAGTCAGCATGAGCATACAGAGTTGTCTGAATGAGCTAAGTCTATACAGCAGAATATATATTTGAAAAGGGACTCCCTGATAACACAACCCAGACACTAATCAAGCTATAAAGTAGATTTAAACAGCATGTTGCAGAACAGGACTCTCACAGACTGTGAGAGTCCTGTTCTGCAACATGAACTGATTTAATTCCTGAAGGATTAAGAGACACAAAAACCATTTGTGAGTGGGATGTGATGGTTCTGATCTGTACAGAGGTGACGCAGACTAAATATCTGACAGATCAACGACAGCTGTGAATGTATTGATGCAGTTTCATATCAAACGAGCCTGGTCAGCTCAGATACAGCAGCAAACTGATCTGATGATGCTTCGTAAGAGAAACGTGGCTCAGATATACGTTCAGACAAGTATGTGAGTAACTGTCCACAACTGCAGAAGGGGCCAAGAAGGAGAAACTACACATCCCTTAAGGCTTGTGGATACCCCAAGTGGGCCTTCACCAAAGCAACGAAAAGGTCCAACACCAACAGGGAGAAACCAGAAACAAGAGGGGATGGTTAACTGTGCTCAGCCCAGTTCTCTTCACTCTGTTTACCCATGATTGTGATGCCATTCACCCCACAAACACAGTAGTGAAGTTCACAGACGACACCACCGTAGTGGGTCTCATCTCAGACAATGATGAGACTCACTACAGAGAGGAGATCCAGCACCTGACAAGGTGGTGTTCAGATAACAATCTTGTCCTGAACACCAACAAGACTAAGGAGGTCATTGTGGATTATAGGAGGTCCAGGAAGACAAAATATGCTCCTCTTCTCATACACGGGGAGGTGGTGGAGCAAGTGGATAACATCAAGTTCCTGGGCATCCACATCACATCTGACCTGACCTG
>NW_018128819.1:7139-8398 GCF_001952655.1 Monopterus albus
TGCATGTTTCTTTACTGAGTCTGAAAACAGGAAGTACTTCTGTAGGGGAAACTGTAAAGGAAAAGGTGTTCTTGTTGAAACTGATGGCTCCTCAGCTACAAGAGGCCGATACAGCATCAATTACACAGTGGGATATCTTAGAAGAGGATTGCTGCACGTGAGCATCAGCGAGCTGAGGGAGTCGGACTCGGGACGGTACAGGTGTGGTCTGAACATGACTGTGGGTCCCTACATGGACTTTGACCTCGTTGTCACAGATGGTGAGTTTCTGCTGAATCATTTCTTTGCAGCTTTCAAGAGTATTAGTCCAGTTCTCTGACAGCTGCTGGTGTTTTAAGGAGCCTCATATTTAGTCTAACAATCATGTCTGTATTTTGATCAGAGTGGACTCGTAAATGTTCATTTAAAATACTTCTGCACGTTTTTAGGATCAAAACTTGTAAACTGACTTTCCACAATGAAATGAGTTACCGCCTCGTTGTTACCATGTTTTGTTACGTATTCTGTGAGATGTGATAAAAACGCATTCGCATCAGAGTTTCTTTGAATCAGTAACGGTTTCTTTGTCATTCACATCTTTAGCCAGTTCACAGTCAGACTTGACTCGACCATCTTTTTCAACAGCACCAACAACACAGAGGTTGGAGGTGACTTCAGGAGGCTTGACGTCATCTTACCCTCATAGCATCACATCGTCTTCAGGTACATTTAGGATGTTTCTGACCAGTAGCTCGTGACACTGTTAATGATTTTATACTACTCAGTTTTAAATGTATTTTTATTCCTATTCAATGAACTTTTATTCTTTGTTATATTAACATCTGGCTTTTAGCTGACAGAAATCTCAGAATGGGCCCTGATCATCTGTTGTCAACATGTCTTCTGTTAAACGTACAGACCGGTTCGACTCAAATCGAGGGCAGACATATAACACCTAAAATCCTGGTTATGAGTCTTATTCAGTTGTCTGGTCCTGGATACATTCACTTTGTAAAACTATAAGGGGTCGGGGTCACCTGGGCCGTGTTAAAGGCTTCTGTGTGGTGGTTTGTGTCTCTTGGTGGGACATGGTACAACTGTGTATCTTTGGAAACCAGCACTGTTGAATTTCATGTTTACTTCAGTAGTGTGAACCCATTGGCAGGGACGAGTGTTGCATCACCTGTGTGTGTGTGTGTGAGAGAGACAGAGAGAGAACTGGGTGGGGGCTCTCATTAAGCAGGAAGTGTCGATGTGAAACAGTTGTGTTCCTCTGCCAC
>NW_018128820.1:0-8382 GCF_001952655.1 Monopterus albus
TAAACCAGCACTAAAATCAAGAAAGAACAACTCCTTTTTTACTCAGATCTGCCCAGTAAAAGAACTGGGGTATAACAAGACATTCAGTAAACTTTTTGTTGATTTTAAACTGTCCTCTCCTGTCGTCACTTCTCGTGCTTCCAACAAAAGAATTGGGTTAATTTCTAACTGGACCAGCAGTGGAAGAGGACCTTCATGTTTATGATGGAGATGTTTGAGGTCTTTTTAATATATTTGTTACACACAATACTGTATTGACCACACAGAACAAAACTGATTCCAGTTAGAGATGCCCCGATCCAATATTAAGTATTTGTCAGGTTTGCCCAGCTGCGCCTGCCTCTCTCACTCTGTTCCTATTGTTTCGGCCCCGATTACATCACCTGGCACACCTGCTCCACATCCCCAGATTATCACCAGCTGCACTTCATTAGTTCTCACCCTACTTATACCCCATTCACCTATTACTCCCTTGCCAGTTTATTCTCGTTTTCAGGCCCGTTCGTTCGTTGTTTTTTCTGATATCCTAACTTTTGTCTCTTACCTTTAGTTCTCCTATCTCCGACCAGTACATCCTTCCACTCTCCGTTGCCGTATTCACCATCTGCTGTTTTTTCCTCCTCCACGGACGTCTCCTCCAGACCCTGGACCTACTCTACCCTTCCAGTCTCCACCATTTCAGGTCGATGCACAGTCTCCATAAACTCATCTGTTCAAACTCCTGCCTTCTTTCTCCATAGCCACCACCGTCTCTTCTTCGACCAGCTCAGGAGTGACCCCAGCGTCCGCAGCTCAGCCATTTCCCATCCATCTCACCATAATTTGGCTTCTCTGCTGCTGATCGACACCCGGTTACTCCCATCATTCTACGCTGCTTGTTGTCATATGGACATTTTTTCCTCACTGCACTGTAAATAAATTTATCACTGCTTGCACCGAAGTCAGCTATCTGGGTCCGTCTCTCTTTACTCGCTCTCCTCCGTTTCCGAGCAGACATAACAGAATAAACTGGCCAACATGGACCCTGCTGACTCCAGTGCAAGCAGCTAACCATCTAAGGCTCACTATGACGCACAGATGGACAGAATGGTTCAGGCACTGCAGCAGCAACAACACGTACATTCCACCCTCACCCAACAGATAGCCCAACTCACCGCCATTCTGCCATCACCACACGATCAGTCTGCAACCCCAGGTCATCATCCACGTTCAGCCACCCATTCTGCTAGTCCCCACCGAGACCCTCCCATGCCAGAACCAGACGTTTTCGACGGTGACGTTGAGAAATGCTGGGGTTTTCTGCTGCAGTGCCGCCGGGTGTTCGATCACCAACCTCAGACTTTTCACAGACAGAGAGAAGATCAGTTATATCATCAACCGTCTAAGAGGGAAAGCGCTCATCTCGGCTGAGGCTGCGGACACCAGTGGATTACTCATCGGTACCACCATCGGAGAATTTCTTGAGGAATTAAGGTCTGTCTTTTCTCCACCATCACATCAGAGCCAAGCTTCTAGGGAGCTTATGACTATCCGCCAGGGGGCTCGTCGTGTTTTGGACTATTCCATTGACTTCCGGGTCTTGGCTACGGAGGCCGGCTGAGAGGACCATGCATTGCGCACGGCCTTCTGCCGCGGCCTCAATGGCCATATCAAAGCTGAACTTAACACCAAGGATGAGCCCCCTAATCTCTGCTCCCTAGTTGACTTGGCTATCAGGATCGACAAACAGCAATGCTCTTTCCGCAAGGAAAGAGCAGGGCAGCAGTCGGCCCTCCGGCCCTGTGTCATGTCATTACCACCAGTTGAGGCCCGGGGTTCTCTCTGCATGGGGGACTCCATCACCAGCACCCGCATAAAAACAGAAGAACCTATGGACCCAGGATGTGCCCATCTGGACCTCGAGGAACGGGCCCGCTGCATCTGCACCGGGTCTTGCCTGTACTACAGGGCCCCGGACCATCTCATCACCACTTGCCCGGTGCGGCCAAAAAGAGCGGGCCCGCCAGTGAAAGTGGGGACACTGACGGGCTGTTATTCCACCTCCACCAGACCAGGTACCAACTGCCTTCTCCCTGTGCTCCTGGAGGCTGCCGGTCAGGTGCCCTCCCACCAAGCGCTCCTGGACTCTGGAGCCGGGGGTAACCTCATGGACCTGGCCTTGGTGGAGCAACTCGGCCTAACACCGGAACTACTGCCCCATGCTATAAACCGGGCTATCGACAGCCGGCTGCTGACCCACATCACTCACCGGACTCCACCTCTTTATCTCAGCATCACCGGCAACCACCATGAGGACATCTGTTTCCACATTTTCTCTATCCCGGATACTCCACTGGTTTTGGGTCACTCCTGGCTGGTCCAACACAACCCCACAGTGGACTGGACCACTGACACCATCACCCAGTGGAGCCCGACCTGTGCATCGACCTGTCTTCTGGCTGGACAACTCACCACCTCGTCTCATCCTTCACCTCCAGAGCCGCTTGATCGCTCCTCTGTCCCTTCAGACTATCATGACCTTCAACCAGTGTTCAGCAAACACCTAGCCACTGACTCTCTCCCTCCTCATAAGCCCTATGACTGTGCTATTGACCTGTCAATAGCATCTCCAAACCCGAACGACAGGCTCTGGAGGAGTACATTGAAACCGACCGACATGCAGGTATGATCCGTCCTTCTTCCTCACCCCTGGAGGCAGGGTTCTTTTTTGTGGGGAAGGACAGTGACCTCCGTCCATGTATTGATTACCGTGGTCTTAATGCCATCACTGTTAAAAACAAATACCTATTACCTCTCCTCTCCTCTGCTTTTGAGTCTCTCCGGGGTGCGGCAGTCTTCGCTAAGCTGGACCTCAGGAGTGCCTACCACCTTGTACGCATCCGTGAGGGCGATGAGTGGAAGACTGCCTTCAAGACCCCGCTAGGGCACTTTGAATATCTGGTGATGCCTTTTGGCCTCACCAATGCTCCGGGCAGTTTTCCAGGGGTTGATTAACGATATCCTCTGTGATTTCCTAGGTCATTTTGTTTTTGTTTACCTCGATGATATTCTCATTTACTCTTCTTCCCTCACAGAGCACATCCAGCACGTTCACCAAGTCCTCCTTCGACTCCTGGAAAACCACCTGTCTGTTAAAGCGGAGAAGTGCGTCTTCCACTCCCCCTCCGTGGTATTCCTGGGGTTCATCATAGAACAGGGAGGACTCGCGACCCATCCAAAATCTCTGCTGTCACCAATTGGCCCTCTCCCACCTGTCTGAAGGACCTGCAACATTTTCTGGGCTTTGCAAACTTCTACTGCCGCTTTATTAAAAATTACAGCACTATAGCAGCCCCCCTCACTCAGCTCACTTCCACCAAGATAAGTTTGCATGGTCCAGGACAGCGGAGCAGGCCTTCCAAGATCTCAAAACCTGGTTCACTTCAGCCCCTGTACTCCTCCAACCTGATCCCTCACAGCAGTTCATGGTCGAGGTGGACGCGTCTGACACTGGTGTGGGAGCGGTCCTATCTCAGTGGTCCGAGGAAGATCACACCTTGCACCCCTGTGCTTACTTCTCCCAACGGTTGACCCCGGCTGAATGAAACTACGATGTGGGTAATAAAGAACTCCTGGCAGTAAAGCTAGCCCTGGAAGAATGGCGGCACCTCCTCAAAGGTGCCGACCAACCCTTTTTAGTTTGGACCTATCACAAGAACTTGGCCTACCTCCAGTCAGCTAAAAGACTGAACTCCCGACAAGCGAGGTGGGCCTTGTTCTTTGATCAGTTCCGGTTTACCCTTTCATATCGGCCGCTGTCTCGTAACCAGAAACCAGATGCTCTCTCGCGACAATACATTACCCCGGCCACCAACAAGACTCCAGAAACCATTCTGCCCGCCTCCTGTGTGGTAGCCTCCATTACATGGGAGATCGAGGATACCATACGGGAGGCTCAACAACGGGAACCTGGTGGGGCAACCAGATAGATTATACGTTCCCCAGGCTGCTAGGTCCCAGACCCTCAGCTGGGCCCATGCCTCTTGGCTAGCATTCCATCTGGGGGTACAATGCACCATTTCCCTTCTGAAACATTACTTCTGGTGGTTCACCTTAGAAAAAGACGCCAGGGAGTACGTAGCCGCCTGTGCTCCCTGTGCACAATCCAAGCCACTCCATCAGTCACCTGCGGGTCTTCTTTGGTCGCTGACTACACCTAGCCGGCCCTGGTCTCATATAGCCCTAGACTTCGTCAACGGCCTGCCTCCCTCCCAGGGCAACACTGTCATTCTCACCATCGTCAACCGTTTCTCCAAAGCCGCCCATTTCCTTGCCCTTGATTTTATTACTACACACAATCTGGATATGTTCCTGGTTACTGAAACCTGGCTGAAGCCTGAAGAAAATTGTGTCTTCTCAGAACTGCTACCCCCGATTATTTATTTTTTAATTCCCCTTGGCTCACTGGGAAAGGGGGTGGCTTAGTGTCTGTGTTTAAGCCATATCCTGGTCAAAATTTATCCCAGTTTCGAGATTCTACCTTTTATTCTGACTCAGGATTATTCAATTTTTTGTGCACTCATATACCGGCTTCCCAAATCGAAAGATTTTATTAATGACTTTGGAGACTTTTTATCAACATATGTTCCACAATTTGACTACTTCCTGATCTGTGGAGATTTTAATATTCATGTCGAGAACCCTGGGGACCAATTAGCCAACGATTTTAATGCGCTCTTAGACTTTTTTGATCTTACCCAGTCGGTTCAGTCCACCACTCATCAGCGGGGAGGAATGCTTGACTTGGTTATCTCTCGAGGCCTAGCGGTTTCCATTAATGAGGTCTTCGATTTAGCCATTTCTGATCATTCCGTCATTTGTTTTGAGGCTCAGGGGCCCGAGTCTACTGTTTGCCCAAAGGCCCCCCTCCAGAGCCGCAGGATGATTACATCTTCTACATCATCGGACTTTGCTGCTGCCTTTTTGGCCTCGGGACTTCACTCCCCTGGAATACAGCAGGTCCCGTCATCTCCAGAGACCTTCCTATCTGAGTTCAACTCCACCTGTTTCTGGATTATGGATGCTATTGCTCCAGCCAGGAGGAAAAGACCTAGAAATAACTCTCAGCCCTGGCTTAATGATGTTACTCGTGCCCATCGGAGACATTGTAGACAGGCAGAAGGTAGATGGAGGAAGGACGGTCTGCAAGTCTCACTAGGCATTTTGAGAGACACTCGTCTGGCATATCAGAGAGCTGTGAAGCAGCTAAGTCTCAATATCTATCCGGCATTATCTCTGAGAATAGTCATCAGCCTAGAGTACTGTTTAAGGCCATTAATGCGGTTATTAATCCCTCTAGTGCTGTATTTGTTGAGACCTCAAATACTGTTTGCAATGAGTTTTTAATGCATTTTAATGAAAAGACCCGGTCCATCAGGCAGAGTGTCCCACATCCTTCCTCCTATATCCTATCTGTCTCCCACCCCTCCCATACTTTCACTTCGTTTTCACAGATATTCATTGTGCAACTTAAGAAATGTATGCGTCAGCTGAAATCTGCAGCTTCCCCTCTGGATCCCCTTCCTGGAAAGATTTTTAAAGAGTCGATTGACACCATTGGCCCTTGGTTGGTCATTTTTATTAACTCCTGCTTGAGCTCGGGACTACTCCCTCAGACTCTGAAGCATGCGATAATTAGACCATTGCTCAAAAAGCCCAACCTTGACTCAACTGTGTTAGGAAATTTTCGCCCGATATCTCTTCTCCCTTTTCTTTCTAAAGTTATGGAGAAGCTGGTGTCTGCCCAGCTCCAAGCTCACTTAGATCGGCTAGAAATGGTCAACAAATTTCAATCCGGTTTCAGATCTAAACATAGCACTGAGTCCGCGTTAATCAAAGTGCATAATGATATCACACTGGCTTTGGATGTGGGACGCCCTGTCGTTCTAGCTCTGCTCGACCTGTCAGCCGCCTTTGACATGGTAGACCACTCTATTTTACTTTTGAAGTTAAAGCACCTCTTTGGCCTGGGAGGTAAGGTCTTAAACTGGTTTGAGTCGTACCTTACAAATAGAACTTACTCGGTCATGGCGACAGTCCTCCAGCACTGCTCCTTTGATCTCAGGCATTCCGCAAGGTTCTATTCTTGCTCCTCTGTTATTCTCGTTATATATGTCACCTCTTGCATCTATTATATCCAGTCATAATGTTTCTTTTCATTTTTACGCTGACGACATCCAAATTTATATGCCTTTGGTACCCCCTGAATCAGGCTCGCTTGCTGCATTGCAGAACTGTATATGTGATGTTAAAATCTGGCTGGCTCAAAATCTCCTTTATTTAAATGAAGATAAAACCGAATATATTGTTATTAGTCCCCACCCAGTGGTGACCATGTCAGACCTAGGCACCTGTGCCCCCCCCCCATGCTCTAATATGGTGAGGAATTTGGGATTTATATTTGACACAAACTTTAACTTTGATAGCCAGATTAAGTCTGTGGTAAAAACGAGCTTTTACCAGTTGAGGTTGTTAGCGAAGGTAAAATAATTTCTCTCGCACACTGACTTAGAGAAAGCCCTTCACGCCTTCGTGACTTCCCGGCTTGATTATTGTAATGCCCTCTATGCTGGTCTGTCCCAGTCATCGTTGTCTAGACTGCAGTTAGTGCAAAATGCAGCCACCCATTTGCTTACAGACACTCGTCAGCATGCTCATATTACCCCAATCATAGCGTCCCTCCATTGGCTACCTGTGAAATGGAGAGTGCAATTTAAGATCATGCTCTATGTTTTTAAAGCCTTGCATGGCCTTGCCCCTGCATATCTATCAGACCTTTTATCCAGATATTTTCCTCGGAGATCCCTACGGTTGTCAGGTCACCTTGCCCTTGTTGTCCCTTCTTCTCGTTATAAGAAATGGGGAGGTCGGGCCTTTGCCGTGCACGGCCCGTTATTGTGGAATGCTCTGCCCTTGGATTTACGCTCTATAACCGAATTGGTTCCGTTTAAGACAACTCTGAAAACATATCTTTTTAAACAAGCTTTTAATGCTTAACTTGTTTTATGTTTTTTTTTAGGCTTTTATTTTTTAGTTTTTCTGAGTGAAGCTACAGCGCAGTAACTGTCCCATGTTCTGGTACGGTTTCAACGGCCGCTGCTACAAATACATCGCCACACATTTGACCTGGGCCGATGCAGAGCTCCAATGTGTGTCCCTGAGAGCCAACCTGGTGTCTATCCACAGTCTGGAGGAACACAGTTTTGTCAAAGCCTTGGTGAAGAACTTTGACCCGGCTGAAGGATTCACCTGGATCGGACTGAGTGACATCCACAAAGAAGGAAGGTGGATGTGGTCTGATGGGTCTGCAGTCAACTTTGTCTTCTGGGCTGCAGCACAGCCAGACAATGCTGGAAAAGCTGAACACTGTGGTCACATAAACCTTGGAACAAATCTGAGATGGAATGACCTTCCGTGTTCCCGAACACAGCCATCTGTTTGTGCATCTCGGACAGTTTGTCCTTAACAACTGAAAAGGTTTTGTCTAATTCACCTCAGTGACTTTCTGTCTGTTGCTCTGTAATACATCAAACCTGTATTTGATAAAGATAGAAATGTTCAAGTTTATGTGGGGAAGTCATTTCATTAAACTTTAATTTCATGAATGTTGGACAGTAAAACAAATAATTTCAACAGTCGGTCAAAGAAAATATTCCTAAAACCTTTGAAAAATGTCAAAATGTTATTTTTATGCTCTTAGCACCATATAAAACTGTAGTTTAGATTCTGAAGAAAGGTAATTTAAACGTACATTAGTACATGTGCTTTTGCATGTGTAAATATATTCATAATTAAAAGAATTGTTTACTGATGTCAATGTTGTGTCTATTTCACAAGGTTAAAATGCTTTTGGATTTTCAGCCTTACCCTCACTTTATACTCCACTGAGTTAACTTTAGGATACTGAAAGACTTGAAGCAGTGGAAGAGGACCTTCATGTTTATGATGGAGATGTTTGAGGTCTTTTTAATATATTTGGTACACAATACTGTATTGACCACACAGAACAAAACTGATTCCAGTTAGAGATGCCCCGATCCAATATTAAATATTTGTCAGGTTTGCCCAGCTGCGCCTGCCTCTCTCACTCTGTTCCTATTGTTTCGGCCCCGATTACATCACCTGGCACACCTGCTCCACATCCCCAGATTATCACCAGCTGCACTTCATTAGTTCTCACCCTACTTATACCTCGTTCACCTATTACTCCCTTGCCAGTTTATTCTCGTTTTCAAGCTCGTTCGTTCCTTGTTTTTTCTGACACAGCTGCAGTGTGGACACAGCTGCTGATCGACACCCGGTTACTCCCATCATCACACAGCCCTGTGTGAACAAGTGTTTGCC
>NW_018128821.1:0-443 GCF_001952655.1 Monopterus albus
TTCCACTCATCTGTTGCTTATTATGTCTCGGTCCTGCCAGGCATGTATACACCCTGTTTTCCGCTGATTCCCCGTTGGTTCATTACATTACTCTCTACACCTGACACTTGGATTATTCGTCCCAAGGTTACTGCCCGCAATTTAGCGTTCCGCGCCTCCTACTCCTCATGCCAGTTTGCTTTATGCATCTCTCCTACCACTAATCTCTTGTGCTTATCAGCCTGGAAGGCACGCCGTTTGTTTAACGGACTGAGTAAGTTCCTGGCCTGATGTCTTTCTGTTCATCTGACTGCTAACACCTCACTGTATACTGTGCACCTGACGCTACGTTTTATTCTTTAATCTGCTATCTTTAGTTCCCACTCCTTTCGTTTCTGTGTCAGTATCTGGGGTTCACACCAGGCTTAACCATAACAAGAAACATTTTAGGTCTGTCTTTAGTC
>NW_018128821.1:572-8355 GCF_001952655.1 Monopterus albus
GTTTAATGTAGTTCACTATTGCTATGGCATCTTTGTGTTATCAATGATTTCAACAAAGAACTTCATCCATATCTTCTCATCCTTCAGCTCTTTAAACAATTGATTTCAGGCATTTTCAGGGCAATCCTCACAATGTTTCATTTCAATAGCCACACTGTAGTAGTCCACAGGGTGTAATTGGGACTTCTCTCTCTCTCTCTCACTCACACACACCTGCTCGTTTTACCTACTTTGTAGGGACAAATGAGACAATTTTCACATCTTTATAAGTTGAGCATAGTTTCAGCTACAAAAGCCATTCAGGTATCAAAATGTTCAGCTCTTCAAGGACATTCATGCTTCTTTTCAGAATTTTTCTAAACTTCATATTCTTCAAATATTTAGCTTTATTTTGAAAATCTTGCCCCATTCAAATGAATAGGGAAATTCTTCTTCTGCAAATTTTCAGCTATCAAAATGTTCAGCTTTTCAAGGACTTTCATGCTTGTCTTAAGGATTTTTCTAAACCTTATACCTTTGAAATTAATATCTTTATTCTGAAAGATTTGCCCCATTCAAATGAATAAGAAAGTTCTACTTCAGCATACTTTCAGCTATTTCAGGTATCAAATGTTCAGCTCTTCAAGAACATTCACGCTTCTCTTCAGGATTTTTGTAACCCTTATACCTTTGAAATATTTAGCTTTATTTTGATAGTTTTGCACCATTCAAATGAATGGGGAAATTTTACTTCAGCACACTTTCAGTTATCAAAATGTTCTGCTCTTCAAGGACATTCATGCTTTTCTTAAATTTTTTTCTAAACTTCATACTTTTGAAATATTTAGCTTTATTTTGAAAATCATGCCCCATTCAAACGCATGGGGAAATTCTACTTTAGCATACTTTCAGCTATTTCAGGCATCAAAATGTTCAGCTCTTCAAGGACATTCATGCTTCTCTTCAGAATTTTTTTATACTTCATACTTTTAAAATATTTAGCTTTATTTTGAAAATCTTGCCCCATTCAAATGAATAGAAAAATTCTGCTTCATCATACTTTCAGGGGTATTTCAGGTATCAAAATATTCAGCTCCTGAAGGACTTTCATGCTTCTGTTTGCAATTTTTCTAAACTTCATACTTTTACACTATTTAGTTTTATTCTGAAAAATCTTGCTCCATTCAAATGAATGGAAATATTCTACTTCAGCATACCATCAGGTATTTCAGGTATCAAAATGTTCAGCTCTTCAATGACATTGCTGCTTGTATTTATTGCATCTCATCCTTCAGATTATTCAACAAAGAACTTCAGCCATTTCTTCTCAACTATTTTAATAAAGAAATTCAGCAATTTCTACTCATTCTTCAGCTGTTTCAGGAAATGATTTCAGGCATTTTCAGGGCAATCCTTCAGCATCACAGCATCCACACGCATTTTCCACAGGAAATGCATTTCTCTAGTTTCCTCTGTTTTTTCAGCTGTGCTTTAAGAGTGCCACTCTCTCTTCCCACTAACCTTGCAGGTTGTGGATGATATGCATGTTTCAGGTTTATGTGTAAAGTTTTGGACAAACAATGGTATCCCACAGTGTACAGCATTGTCACTATATAATTTTCAAGTATTTCATATCTGGGGATTATGAGTTGTGGGAAGCACTTCAATATGTCTATTATTTCCAGGCAGAATTTCTGTCCCTCACACTTGTTTAATTTTATGAAATCCATGCAGATATCTTGAAATGGAAGTAGTGGTTTTGGACACTGACCTTTTTTAGTTCTTACGTTTTCTCATGCATTGTGGCAAGCCCATATTGTACAGTTAACAAAAATGTTGGAGTAGTTTGAAAATTCATAAACACTAGCATGGCTGTCCCTGTCCCTATCTATGTCCCCCTTTTTTGAGGCATGACTCTGTCCATGTCTCAAAATTGCAGCATACTGATGGAAGTCAACCACTTCCTCATCGGGTTCCAGATGATGGAAAGAATATTTAGTCACAAAATACCAAAGTGCACTTATAATTACCTTTATTCACAGATGCGCATCTGGAGATCACTTGAGCAGCAGCAGCCAAGATGATCTGCCTTACATCTCTAACACTTTGTGTTTTATACTATTCTTCCCGCCTCCTTACATTCCTTAGGATGCAGCTGAGATCAATCAACACTCAACCAAAGTTCTATCCCACCATACACAGTGCTTATCTCATGACACTTAAGTCTTCCTCCCTAAAACTAAGGTACTTTCCTGTGATCAAAAGCACACATACACACAATGATTACATGAACACTCAGTAATGCTGAGAAAGCTAAAACTTATCCTTATCAGTTCATTAATAACAAAACAGTGGAGTGTTGTTTTCAATCATTTTGCCTTTTCCTGTAACTCCCCTCATGAGAAGCAGTGCTGAGCATCACTCTCATGAGCAGATCACAGTGAATACACATTGTAGTTAATTAAAACATGGTTAAAGGTTACATTCTAGTTCAGTTCAGTTATAAAACAGTGCTCATACTTCAAACTCAGTGAAAGTTACATTCCATTTAAGTGAAGACTATGCATGAAGGCTCTCCTATAAGTACATAAGTGAACATACTATGACTAAATGGAGGCCACACTTTTATTTCTAAAAAAACAGTGTCATATTAAGATAAGAATTTCCAAACAGTGTTTGTGCTGCAATCATACAGGAACATTAATATTACATTCCATATAGTGTATAAAGATACTAGTGTTTTCTACAATACATATTCTTGTGTGCACATTGAACAGTGTTGATGCCTGAATTTTGCAATGTCTCACACAGTTAATATCTCACAATACCTAAAAAAGACTACTGTTTGGTAGGCTGGGTTTCCCTTCTGGTCATTCATATAGTTCTGTTGTTTCATTAAAGGTTGTCTCCCTTTTCTGCCACCTCTGAAGATCAGCTTGTGAGGCTGCCTTTTAAGTGGAAATTCATGATAAGGACCCCCTTCTTGGCATAACAGTAGAGCAATTTTCAGTCAAAATCTAACTTGAGCCAGGTCTTCCCGACTGTAGGTTTTGGGACAAAAGCAAACAAACAGAAAAAAAAACTTAAGAACTCCTAACAGCATCATGAAAAAAGCTTAAGAACTTCTAACAGCACCATGAGGAATCCATGTTCCTCTTTTACAGACAAATCATGTGGGTGTTCTTTGTTTAGCCATATGAAACAATCCAGCTCAACAAATATTTCTTAAAGCTAATGTTGCAAACTTCATATGTTGGTCAAATGACTGGCTCAAATTTGTTGCCTGCAATGCAGTGAATGTTTGTGCCAACTAATATCATTATCAAAACTGTAGCAGTACTTCTTAGCCTTTAGTACCGCTTTACGGTGCAGGCCTTACGCAGTTAGTATGACACGACATAAACAAGTTCCAGTCCAGTTCTTGGTTTTTACAAAGGGTTTACTAAATAAAAATAAACATACAAATAAAACGTTTCCTGGTTTCTTGTCCAAAGTTACAAAGGACTTGACAAATTACTTGCTTATAACTCGGTCAGAAAAACTGTGCTCAGAGCCTGACCGTCCGAACCTCCCAAAAACAAAAAACACATCCGGTCACATGGTTAACAAACAACAATATGCCATAACATAACATGTCTAGAGCACATTGTATAAAACAAACTTATTATTCCAAAACATAAAGCTATGTTGGCTATGTTTTCTTAATAACTACGTAAACTAAACATTTTTCAGATTGGCTCTTACAAAAACTGAGAGACAATTAAAAACTAAAGCTCTGGGTCACATTAACTCACAGTTTCAGTAGGCTTTCTGCATACCTGTTAAGATTGTTTGATCTAATGGAGATGGGTAGTCTACTGTCAGGACTTCTGTTTGTTGATTTCTTAGCTTTATCATTAGTTTTATAGTTGCTGTATGGTATGGGATTTGTGCTCTTAAGTGTGTTGGCCACTTATAAATTGCTGCTTTTGTTGGTAACAGTATAGCATCTAAAAATTTTAACGGATCTCTGTGGTCGATTGGTTTTCTTGTAGAGGCTCTCAGTGCCTTAAATTTTCCATTGTTGTGCAAAAACGCGCATAGTGTGTATCGATGTAAATAGGTGCTATTCTCCCTTTAGCTAATTCACATGTCACTGCCACAAACTCAGCAGGTTGGGCAGAGTAGTCTTAGTGGGAGTTTGCTATCAACAGACCTGGTTGCTTTTGTCCTTTTCCTAGAGCCGTTTATGTATAGGTTAGGTTGTGTAAAAAAACAAATGAAATAAAATAAACCGTAGCATTATAACTTCTTGTAATCATAGTCATAGTGTTAGTTTTACATTATAATAACAGCAGCGCTTTCCTCCGCCTGTGGAATAAAGCAAGTTACCATATTTTTCGCACTATAAGGCGCACCGGATTATAAGGCGCATTAAGCGAAACAAAACAGTCAGATAATTCAAACTTTATTCAACTCTTTCATAATAGCTCTCGGATGGAGAGATTACGCCTTTTCATAAAATGGAAGCACCAAGAAGGACCTCCTCGAAAGTCATTGATCTTCATGTCACGTGCTACCGCTGTTGCCTTGAGTCGAATAGAGACTGTAGAGACGCTTCTACCTGCCGTTCTCTGTTCAATAACCCACTGTTCAATTTTGTCCTCTAACTGTGGCCATCTCGCTTTGTTCCCTCAGAAACTCTGTTTGGTCTTCTTTACTTGGCGCAGGTCATCTTCTTGCTTCCTCCACTTCCGTACCATTGATTCATTAATGTTGAATTCTCTTGCAGCTGCTCTATTCCCATGTTCTACTGCGTGACTGATAGCCTTGAGTTTGAAATCCGCTTCGTAAGCATGTCTCTCAACAGGTGCCATTTTGGGGTCCTTATACACACACCGTAATATTATGTTGAAGCACAGTACGTATTACTCCTACGGTAGCTGTAATGCTCTGACAATCCATCAAGCGGTGCGGCTTCGTAACTTCGAGGTCAGTAAGCACAACCAGAATTAATACATAAGGCGCACCGGATTATAAGGCGCACTGTCGATTTTTGAGAAAATTAAAGGATTTTAAGTGCGCCTTATAGTGCGAAAAATACGGTAGTTGGTTTCCCACATGAATTCTGGGAGAATCACTCCTCCTGCAATTGAATATATACGTTATTAGACAAAGGAGATAGTCACAGCCTCAAGTCAGTCTTTGTGGCCACCAGGTGCAGTCAGTCAGTCAGCGCTTAGAGTCCAAAGTCGGGGTCGGTCGTTTAAGTCTGTTCTCTGTTAACCGCACATTGTGTGAAGGTGTGGTTATCTCTGCTACATTGTATGGTTCCTTCCACCTAGGAGAAAACCAGTCAGGTTTAGTGTTTTCTGTAGACCTAGCTTCCCACTGCTACATCAGGTGCAGCAGTGTCCTGTTCCTTGGTGTCACCTGTTGATAGATGCTCATTACAGTGTTATTCAGTGTTCATGCATATTCACACAAGGCCTCATGTTGTTACTAATGCTGGTGAGGAATCTGTAGGGGCAACTGTGAAAGGACAGGGCATTGTCCTTCCTGTCAAGACTTCATGAGGACTAAAATTAAATTTGGTGTCTGCGCAGACTTTTGCCAATCTCTCTTTGCCCTGTTTTTGTGATGGAGCAGTTGCTTCTTGCAGCTTTTTAATGTTCTGTGTGCAAAAGTCCCAATGTCGTTTTTCATTTATTGACCTCTGAATCATTTGTCTATGTATATGTGGTACACCTCAAAAACGGTATGACCACATTTGAGTTATTAACTATTTTTTTGTATTTTATTTGGAGACAGCAATGCATTATGTACACTAGAGGACCAGGTTAAATTGTATACCAATGAATAATTAACATCACAAGCCAAGCAGCATCTAGGTAAGAACCATTGGTGGGAACCATTGTGAAGGCAGCAGTTGCGCCAGGTGTGTCTTACGGGTGAGACCTTCCGCTCAGCTTCAAAGACAATTTGGAATGTGAACTGAGAGCCTCGTGCCCTCATTGTTGTTGAATATACAGTACCTGTGTTTTCCAGGTCAGTACACAATGTTAAACCAATGCTGTAGATAATAAGTTACATAATGTGAGTGTGGGCAAGCTGCTTCAATGTAACAAGCTTTTATGTTGAACTTTGGTTACAAGTTAAAATAACTGTGGCAGTGCGGAGTGGGGTAGCATGACCTAGCCAGTGCGTGCCACCACAGCGGGGACGAGTGTAGGGCGCCATAGACGGGCATGCACCACCCCGTGATTGTGTTTTTCTTGAACGTAATCTAACGTTAATAGGCAGCTTGCTACATTGGGTTGTGTTTGACATTTTGCAAACGAATTACATAAACGGTCACAATGTTAAGTACTTTGAGAGTTAATTGAAAGATGTAGAGTTAGAAATGTAATTGTTCAAGATTTAAATGTGTTTAATGAACGTATTTACAATGTATTTCTCTGAGTGAAATCTGAAATCTAGTATAAGCACTCTGGTTAATTTCATACAGTTAAAAGCGACATGCTTGAAGTACAGTTAAGTAACACAGGAAAATGCACTATATTATTGTAGTATGGATCAAAGCACTCCAGTATGGGTGGTCATGGACTTTTATGTCTAATTAAGTAACCTCTTGTTTATTCTATATATGTATATATTGTGCTGACAGATGTGAATATAAGTTGGGTAAGAGAGCATAATTTTGAGTGCTGAACATGGACATAAAGAATGTGTAAAGATGGAAAGTGACTACTTGGAGAAATGTTATTATGAATAGTTTATTTGAATGTAATATTAAAGGGAAAAAAAGACAATTTGGAACGTGAACTGAGAGCCTCATGTCCTCATTGTTGTTGAATATACCTGTGTTTTCCAGATGCAGATCATTTGTTGCGACGTCACCATCTTGGGACCCGTAACATATAGTATATACAGTGTAACCAGCTACAGTTTTAGCAGTCAAATCAGCTGCATTGTTGCCTCTGTCTATTCTTCCATCTCCCTTTTGGTGTCCTCTGCATCTAATTGCAGCCTCATGTCTGACACATGTAGGATGGCTCACCTCTACATTGTCAAGTCTGGAGCTGTAACACATTAAAACCTCACTTTCTGTGCTCCAACTTACTTCCCCCTTTTTTGAAAAAGAGTGGCGCATAGCTGGTCTTTTCCAAAGAAACAATGAAATACATCCACAAGCGCCTGCAGAGAGTGGTAAAGACTGTGAAGATCACTAGGACTCCACTGCCCTCTCTGCAGAGCATTTACCACCGCAGGGTGCATAGGAAGGCTGCCTCCATCCTCAAAGATCCCACCCACCCCCAGCACGGACTGTTCACTTCTTTGCCCTCTGGCCGGAGGTTCAGAAGTGTGAAATGTAGGACCACTAGACTGAAAAACTCTTTCTTTCCCTCTGCCATCAGACTCCTAAACAGCTGAGGAGTTTACTACCAGGAAATAAATATGTGATGAACTGTTTACAATCTGTTTGCACATGCATAATTCCACAAGTGACTGTTGACTGCTGCACATGCTGCTCCCATGCAGCATACATTCTGTTATATTCTTGTATATTTTTTTCTACTATATTGTTGCATCTGTGCTGCTTAAAGTGCCTTAGATTTTGTGCCTTAGATTTTGTGTTATTTATTTATCTACTTTATATTTCATTTGTATTTTGTGGCATTCATGTGGACGGCAAAGTAAGAATTTCATTGTACAGGGAAACACGTTTCCTAACTGTGCAGATGACAAAATAAACACTTTGAACTTGAACTTTGAATCCTGCTCTCCTGCTGTCTGCTCTGGGCACCCCTGTTGGGGCATTTGG